>NW_002987088.1:46412-85819 GCF_000006295.1 Pediculus humanus corporis
AGAAGTGCAGGTCCCATTACGGGAATAAGAAATCCTGATAAATAAATTCTAGTAATTGCTCTGTAACTGAAATGTGTGCTACCTGAAAATAATAAGATTAACAATTACAATTCAAAAAATTTAATAAGGATAAGTTTTATAGTTTTAATTTTTTTAATGGCTCACCTGTGCAACTGCATTACAAAATTCAAATGAGTTGATCAATAGTGTAAGTTCGGGAAGTTCATTTATATCATCCGGTGTTAACCTATGCCAATCTTCAGTTTCAATTTCCAATTTTCGTGGTAACAATGAATACAATCCACTCAGCCCGGTAGCTAACACCTGAATGAAATAATATTATTATTTTAATTAATGTGATTAACTTATTCAAACATGGAAACAAATTATAAATAAATAGTTTTAATCATCACTCACAGGACAAACATTTGAATATTCGGTGATATAAGAAGCGACTAGTTCATTTTTGTTGGACATTGACATACATAAAAGCAAAGCATCCCGAGCTTGTTGCCCAATTGATCCCTCACGATGAACAAATGGTACCAACAAGGAAAATAAAAGAAACCTAAAAAATTAAATGTAACAATAGCCTTTAAGAAGAATAAAAACATTTTATTTATAAAGATAAGAATAAATTTTTTAAAAAATTTTACATACTTGGCCGGTCCTTATTGGATGCTGCACTAAAAAATAAATCTAGAAGCTGAATATTATGCATGACTGAGACACATAATTGGTTAAGGAGAGTAACAAGCCTTTTTTCTATTTCAACTGGATAAACTTCACTCGTACATGAAGTTAGGAGTTTAAGCAAAGGTCTTAAAAATGGTTCATGAACTAAAAATTGCTGTCCTGCATTATTGACTAGTAACTCATAAAATTTCAACTGTTCTAGTCTAACAGCATTATTAAATCTAAAATAGGATGAGGAAAACTTAATAGTACAAATAAAATAAATTTTATAAATAAATATGACTAAAAATTGTACTTTTAAATCAAGACTTAATTTTGTACTAACCTTCCTGTATGTATACTCCACTCGAATAGCCTTTCGAAAACATTTTCGGTGAGTAAATGTTCAAAACAAGGAGTAGCTGATGGCTTAGATTCATCTTTATCAGTTTGCCTAAGTTCTAATACCAAAAGAGTCATCATTTGACCTAAATGATTAACTACACCAATGACATCATCTTGTATAGGATATCCACCAGGAGGCTAATGTAAAAAAATACAAAAATTATAAAATAGAAATTTAATGTTTCATAAAACAAATAATTGCAAAAGGTCATGTTAAAAATGCCTTATAACTCATGATTAAAAAATTTAATGTACCTGCGTTTTGTCAATTATTTCATTAGCTTGTTGCCAATGCTTTTTAAAACTTTCAGTACATGCTGTTGGATCACAATTTTTTGGAGGTGAATTTGACTGACGTTTAGGCGTAAAACTAGTTCGTAATTGACTGTTTCGCAACCAACTCATTTTTAACAAAATTTATTGAATTCAATGCTAAAAGTACGAACGTTGCCTTATTCTAAATTCTATTTTATTTTATCATTAGAAAATTTTTTTAAAATTAAAATTTACAATTTAAAAAAAATTTATAAAATTTTAATAAGAAATAAGATATGTCATTGAAATTTTATTATTCTGACTACAAATTTAAATTAGTTCATTTTTTTGTACATCATACATTGAAAAATAATTACCTAGCATTAAGATAAGTAACACCAACATTAATAAAAAAATTTAAGATTTAATGATTTAAATTATAACTGAACAATTAACCGTTTCATAATGATACTGTATTTACAAATTATATAGTTAGTCTTGTTATAACTTAGAGATAGTTGTCATTTTCAGATAACCTCCATTTCAACAACTATAAAAACAAATAGCTTAAGACAATGCCTCCTGGATTTAATTGCCCTACTTTTCAGAGAGTACATAATCCGAAATTTTTTTTAATAAAAATTTTATTTAATATATTATTTGTTTCGTCGTTAAGAAAAAAGACGATTGATTATTTTTACTTATAAAATTTATTAAGTAAAAAATTTCCTTCATTAATGTTTTTTTTTAGTTTTTTATAGTTTTACGTATTTTGTAGCGTTCTATGTTAAATTTACGGATTGTAAAAAGTTTAATTTTTATGTCACGTGACCCTTTTACGTTCCGCCATTTTAGTTTTGTCGTCGTTTGGTAAATTAAAATAGTGAGTTTTTTTTTTATTATCATTAATCTTTTAAAGTATTTCTATTTTTTTAAAATAATTATTATGTATTTTCTTTTATTAGGTTTTTTAGTTTAATTTGTTTTTTATGTTAATAAATTTCCCTTTCATTTTACTTACATAAATAGGTTTATAAATATTGCCACGTGCTTTATTATTCCAGATTTTAAAAAATGACGAATTCTAAAGGTTATAGGAGGGGAACCAGAGATTTATTCTCTAGAAAATTTAAAAAACATGGAACTATCCCGTTGGCTACTTATATGAAAGTATATAAAGTTGGAGACATAGTCGACATTAAGGTAGGCTTCGTAAATAAAAATTGTAGGATTGTGAAGTTAATGTCAGACTTCGTTGATTTGAAATTTTATTTTTTCTTTTAGGGAAATGGATGCGTTCAAAAAGGTATGCCCTATAAAGCATATCACGGTAAAACAGGTCGTGTCTATAATGTTAATCCTCACGCTCTTGGAGTAATTGTTAATAAAAGAGTTAGAGAAAGAATTATTGCTAAGAGAATTAATGTTAGAGTGGAACATGTTAAACACTCAAAATGCAGAGAAGATTTTTTAAGAAGAGTTCATGAAAATGAAAGATTAAAAAAGAAATACAAAAACAAACGCGTTCATGTTTGTTTGAAAAGGAAGCCTGCTCCACCCAGACCAGCACATGTAGTTCAAGCGAAGGAAAAACCAATTTTACTGGCACCTATTCCTTATGAATTCATTGCTTAAAGTAATAATAAACTGCTACATTAATTATTTATGACTTTTTCTTTATTCCTTACAATCATCAATTTTGAAAGTGTAAGCCATGACAACATTTACTGCACTTTTTCCTGCAAAAATAAATATTAAATAAGTACATGTTAAAAGCACAATTTAAATAAATAAATACTATTAAAATCGATTAGACAATCATATTATACAAATTTTAAAAAAATTATTTACAAGTTTCGAAAGAATTCAGAGTAAGATATCGAAGAAAGTTATTAAATCGATAAAGTCTTTCTTTTCTTCTTGTGTGTTAGTTATTATTATTTTGAGTATTTTATTTAAAACAAATCTTTCAAATCAATATATATTGATTTAGATCTATTCTTTTTAATTCTATTTTTAAGATTATATAAGTAATTCCTGAAAAAAAAAAACAATAAAGAAAAAAATCTACTAAAATTAATTGCATAATAAAAAACAATTTTTTTTTTTTTTCTTATAATAAACATAAACATTAAATAAAACTTTTTATTTTTAATGCAATTAAATTTTATTTATATAAAATGAGTTATTTTAAAAACAATTTAAATTTAAATTAATAATTGAAAAATATTAATTTTCTAATATATATATATTAACTTGTGACAACCTTCTTATACATTTTTTTTTAAAATCAGAACTTTACAAAAGGTTTTAAAATAACTTAATAAATAAAAAAAAAAGAAAATTTTTTTAATTTAAATTATAAAATTTATATAAGTGAACCAAAAAAAAAAAAAAAATCACTACAATATAATTTAAGGCACTAACGCTTCCTTAATTAAGATATAAAATAAAAAAAAAAAAATTTGAACAAAATAAATTGGGAAAAAAATAATAATAATAGTATAAATACTTTTTTTTTTTTTCTTAATCTTCAAATTTTAATACTCTCATTATTATTATTATTATTATTATTATTATTTGTAATAAATATTGTTTAATACATATTTTAAAACGGATCATAATAATAATTAATTAATTTTTTTTTTTTAATCTTTACTGATAAATACTTAAAAAAAAATTAATAATAATAATCAATAACTCTTCGAAAGCTAACGGGAATGAATGAATGAATGAATGAATGAATCATATTTAAGAAATTTAAAATATGATTTCAAATAAAAAATATTTTGTGTTTAGAAAAACAAAATTCATAAATAAATATATGTATTTAATTGTTATCAGCTAATGGGAGAATTTTCGTAATAAATAATAGAATGTGAAGATCGATTTGTTCTTCTGGGAGAATATGGACCGGTTACTCGTTCCCATGGCTCCATTGCACTTTCCGGTAAAGGAGGAGAATCGTTTAAATTAAATGACCTATCACTGAGTTTACCTTTACAAAAAAAAAAAAAAACAAATTTTTTTTTTTTATTAATGGCGACGGTATTATTAATAACGGTTGGCCGAACGATTTAAATCTACAACTTACAAGGACTAGATTTTACGATATCGATTTGTGATAATTTTTTATACGGTAAATCCGAATATGAATGATTATGATGATTATCCACGGCCGAGTCCTTTGACTGAATTTTCAATATGTGTCGCCATAAACAAATATTTGGATATTTATCAGTTGATAAAGGCACTTTTTCAATGGCTTCGAGTACGTCGTAATCCGTTTTAGTAGGAAAATGCCTGAAAAAATTTCAATTAAACGATAAATCGATCGATGGAGGAGGACTCTTCACGTACTGATAATATTTACTTACCCGGAAAAAATAAAAGTGTTTGGAGTTTCCATGACATCTTCCATACATTCATTTTCCGAATCTGAATTACCAGAGGGAGGCGTAGAAAAGGTATCTTCATCTTCGTCAGGCACGAAATTTAAGGCCTCTACGAATTCATCTGAAATTAAAAAACAAATAAAATCATTATTGAAAAGACGACGTTATGAAAACGACAAACATTCAACAAATCAACCTTGTTGTTCGTCATCGTCGAAAATAATTTTTCTAGGCAACACATCCGTTTCGGAATAACATTCGTTCCTCCTCTGTTTCCGTTTTAATCCTCCCCGATTCCTTTTCGTAAAATTTTTACCCCAATTGCATTTACAGGGTTTGGCTTGAGCCCAGAGCATTTCGCAATCCGTGTCATCCCGTAGGGACGATGAATTTATTCGGGAATTTTCTTCGTAATTTTGCAATTGCATTGAAAGATGTTGAACGATGCAGTAAAGGTGCTTTTTCGTTATACCTGAAATTTAAAAAAAAAAAAAAAAACATGAATCGATTGGGAACAATTACTTCATTTTAATTTAGCTGTTATAAATATGAATTACTTAAAACATCTTGATTTCGATAATTGAGACCTTCATCATCGGACAAAGCACCGCCGCTCCAATCGATTCCATTCAAAGCCATTAAAATCATTTGTTTTTGTTTTTCCGACATGTTTTGCAAGCATTGTATCGCTACCGTTGACACTCTCGAATGAATCAATTGAAAATCTACTAAATGAAATCTAAAAAAGAAAACTTTCATGTCGGTAATAAAAAAAAAAAAAAAAAAAAAACAAATTCCAAAAATTTAATTACCTCGAATCTTCTTTGTAACTTTTAATCACGGTCTGAAGGTGTCTTATTTGAGTTTCCAAACATTCTTTAAGAGATTCCGAATGATTTTCAAATAAAAGAGAAGAATTTAAAGCAGCACCGATTCGCTTTCCCAATACCTAAAAAATTTTCATTATTGATTTTTTTAATTTGAAAAACTTTTCATAAAAAGGTTTTAGTTAAACTAAACTTACTTCGCATGATCTCTCGACGTATACAATCGGATTTTTACTGTAATTTTTTGATAATTCGTTCAATTTTTTACCATTATTGTCACGATGAAGGAGTGATAAACTTTTCTTCGCTAAAAAAATATAAGAAAAAAAAAAAAAAATTAGACAAAAATTTTACCGCGTTATAAACGAATTCAATTAAAATTTTACAAACCACGAGGAGTGGAACTGAAAAAATTATTATTATTCATAAAATTAATATTTTTTTCATCCGAACCGCAAACTTGAAATGCGTTACACAATTCATTTATTAAGGAAGACGTATTATTTTCTTTATTGTTTATATTTGATGGATTAAACTAAAAAAAAAAAAAAAATTTAAAATTTAAATTTAAGTAAAAAAAAAAACCTTCAACTCTCCTTTTATTAAATGTTAAAAAATGATCAATATACATTTTTTTCTCGCATTTCTGCAAATGTTTCTGAAAATCTTTTTTTCAAATAATTTTCAAGTAATTCAAGTCCGGATTCGGATGAAAGATCTACGAAGGTATCTAAGAAAAACCAATATTCTTGCCAAGGCACATTTAATTCAGACGCCAAATCTCTGCGTTACAAAAAAAAAATAAAAATATTTAATTAATAATAATAATAAATAGTTGGCTTTTGCACGGAAATTCATGTGATTTTTTTTTTTTACAAATTACCACCTTCCAGCCTTTTCAAGTCCTTTTTCAGTGTCGCGTAATCTTAAAGCAAAAGGAGAATCCGAACCTTTTGCAGCACGTTGAGGAGTTTTCCATTTTTTTTTAAAAGTGTCAGCCTTTTCCTTACTCATTGGTCCCGCATATGCTTGAATTTCTAATCTCGGACTTAGCAAATCGTGCTCTAATTTCTTTTTTTTAAAAACAGTAAAATTTAATTTAAAATAAACACAAAATCACATAAATCGTGTAAAATTAAAATTCTTACCAATGGTTTGGATATGGAAAAAGCTTCTCCCACTTTAGGTTGCAATGAATTATCTTCCGAACGTAAAACAGGTACGAAATATTGTTCTTCCAACATTAAAGCTATGGTCGCTTTCGTTTCTTCACAAGGTCCGGTAACACGACTGCATATTATCTAAAAACAAAAAAAAATTTTTAAAACAATTAATAATGATTAAAATTTAATACTAAAATACATGATAAATTGATGTAATGTTCCATAATAATAATAATAATAATAATTACATCCTTCGGGAGCTTATTATATCTGTTGAAAACGTTGTTTTTTTGGCATTGGGAATACGACAGCAAAACTTTCACTACGTCAACAGCACCGTGTTTGACGGCAAGATGAAGAGGGGTTTCATTGGCACCTTTATCAGGAGTATTTAAATAACGATCGAGTAAAATTTTACTTCTTGCCAAACAAGATTCGACATCATTTTCATCATAAAGGTACCCGATAAAATCAATACGAGTTATAGAATCGAGTATTAATTGAGTTATTTCAGCATTTTTAGCTTTTGCTGCCACGTGTAATGCATTATAACGAGAGCCTTCCTGCAATAAAATAAAAATATTTTAAATTACCTTAAATAATTTCACTAAAAGAAAAAACCATGACAAAATTTACTTGTAAAATCGATGGTGTATCTCCATTACTGACAAGATATTTTGGATTTTCAAATATTTTTTCTTTAACAATTTCAATATTTCCCTTTTCTATATCTTTTCGAAATTGAATCATATCTTCAGTTTTGGGCCTTTTAAAAGGTAAAACTTTTTCATTATCAGTCACCTGTAAATAAATTTATTTTTACCAAAAACCAAAACATTTTTTTCATTAATTTAATACATTATTTAAAAGAGAAGACAATTTTAGAAAAGCCTTGAATTAAAATCTGCAAAAAAAAAATAAAGTCTAAAAATAAATAAAATTGAAAAAAAAAAAAAACTAACGGCAGAAGGTGCATCGCTTGAAATAATTTCAGATCCATGAATTGAAAACTCTTCTGCTTCTTTTCTACTTTTAAATTGTTTAAATCTTGCTTTTTTATTTAATTTAATTAATGATAAAACATCTTCTTTGTCAGTGTATACATGAATATTTTCTGAAAGAAAAAAAAAAAAAGTCTTAAAAACAAAAGTTAATAAAATGATGATGTCGACGTACCAGAAAATACATTTTATATTATAAATCAAATTAATTTATTTTTATATTCAAATTATAAATTGACTAGTTCTTTTTTTTTTTTTTAACTAGAAATATAAAATAATTAATAAAATAATAATAAACACCTTTTTTGTCGAGAAGTGCATCAGGCAAAGGGATTTCAATAGGAATATGTACTGCATAGTAAATTACTTCAGATGAATCTGTCATAGTGTTGGTATAATCTTCAACAGAACTAATACCATTTGTGTCTTTTTCCCTGGCTTTATTAGGCGAAATGGGAATATTAAATACTCCTTCACTATTATCTTTGCTTGAATCTGATTTCACATCTGTGAAAATACCTTTATCTTCATTATTATTGCCACCCTCACTCAAAATTTTTTTACAGTTATTCATGACTAATGGTGGCTTTTCTTTATAACTGGAATTATATATCCTATTAGTACAATTCCGATTACTATATAATTTTGACAAACTATAGCATCCTGTGTTAGAAATTAAAAAATTTTGCTCCTTCAAAATTCCAATTTCATTATTTTTATTTATTTTGCTAACAATTTCAGGTAACTTATCTTTCACACAACTTTCAATTCTTTCATTGTTTTGTTCTTTTACATCCTCAAATTTATTTTTAGTATTATGAATTAAAGAATAATTAGCATCATTCATTTTCTTATGGTAGACAATTTTTTTAAACTTTTACTAAACTGTTAAATACATTCTAAACAGTACACACAATAGTGCAAAAAAGCACTACCTATAAATGAAATATATAATTGTGAATTAAATAATAATTTACCGTAAATTGTAAAAAAAAAAAAAAAAAAAAAAGGTGATCAAATTAAAAGTATTATCAGGAAAAGTTAGTGATTGTAAAAAAAAATTATGTTTGAATTAAAAATGATCAACATCTCTAATGACATCTCAGATAAAAAACCCCAAATCTTTATGATTATTTTTTGTTGGCGTTTTGCAAATTTTATTTCAATTCATAATTTAAATAAATTTAAATAACATTTGACGGAAATGGCGTCAGTACTAAAACTTATAATTTATATTTAAAAATACTAATATTTCACAGTTATGAAAAAAATTACAACTTAAATGGACTTCTCATTATAAAATACAACGGCAAGAGGGTGTGAAAAAACGTACTTCCCGATGCAAGAAAAAATTTATTTTGTATATATTTAAAACGATTATCACAACTAAAATTCGCTAATTTAAAATATAACCGAAGAAAGCTTCTATGGTTACATAAACTCCTATAATAAGCATATTTAAAATGAAATTTATTTAACTGACGTGGCAGCAATTGTGCAAAAAAAAAACATCCAGGCGGCAAAGAAAATTAATTCCATCTCGCGGCCAGTTTAAAAATCGTTTCTGACGTCACAATTATTATTGCTTAAGTCGCAGGAAAACGTTAATGTCAGAAGGAAAAATTTTCTTAATAGTTGATTATTTAGTTTCAACGCGTGAGGATCACAAGAGTCTATTTATATTAATTTTGTTCTATTTATTATATTTTAATTTTTGATTTGTTATATATGAGTATAACTCCAGTTTTAGATGAATCTGTTTTTAAAAAGTGGAATTCTCATTCGAAGGTAGAAAACTTAGAGAACTTTTCTTTCCCAGTGATGAAGGGTCCTAACAATGTGTCGGTCAGATTAGATCTTTTTCCCGAACATAAAAATCATACGAGTAATATGGAATTGAACTCAATACAGAAAAATAAGGATGGCGATTGTGATTTTTCGAAATGGAACGAAACAGAACAATTGAACAAACAAGTAGTTTTTATTAATCCGGAATGGGACGAAATTGAAGAGGAAAAAGCTGGAATATCCTCCATTTTAAAGAGTATAACGCCGAATATAACAGATGAAAAATCAGTGCCATCACAGGTGACCGAACTAGTAGTTACGGATTCGGAAAGTGTTTCATCGGTAACAGTAAGTTTGGATGAATTTGCAGAAGAGACTGAGGATTTTGTAGCGGTTATATCTGATTCGGAAGCAGATTTTTTTCATGCAGAACTCCTTCCTCAAGTCGAAGGACACAAAGAAGATAAAGTAACTGAAAAATTATTTGATCATATGCCAGAAGATGCACTTTTACCAAGATCCAAACCCGATGCTGCTACAACAATAATGAATACCACCGAGGTAGATAATTTTTCTTCTGCTCTATTACAAAATGATAATAATAAATACAAAAGTTCTGGTTCGAAATCAGAAAATAATAAAAAACGGGAAAGCGAAATATTGGAATCATCCAAATTGATGAGTGCTGGTTGTTACGTTATGCAAAATGGTAAAATAAAAAAACCGTTTTACATAGTAAAAAACCCCACATTGAGGGATGATGCAATGTATAAAAATATTATAAATAAAAATGAAGAATTGAACAGTAAAAAAAATGTTAAATTTCATAATTCGAGTACTAAAAATGAAGAAGAACGAAATATTTTACCACTCGGGAGAAACACGGTAAAAAAAAAGGAAAATTACAGGGAAACTCAATTGACTGAATTTGGGGGTAATCAACAATTCATAAGAATGGTCGAACATCCAAATAAAGCCAAAAAAATAGTTGTTAATAAAATAGGAGAAAATAATAAAATTTATCAAGAAACTTCAAACTCTGGGAAAAAACAAAATACGGACATTGTTGAAGATGTTTTTGAGGGAAATCAATCATTTAATTCAATGGGAAATTCCTGCGAAAGTGACGATTTGATGTGGTTGTTAGACTTTAAGTTGGATGATTTATTTAGTGAAAGTGCTTTACCGGCTTTATCACAGATCGATGATAGTTTGGACCAATATTCCGAATTCCCCGGAAAATTCATCGATGTTGATGGATCAATAACTAATTTTAACGAATTCGATTCCGATGATAAAATTAGAGGTAAGAGAGAGAGAGTGGGGAAAATCATTTAAATTTTCTTTTCCTTTTTCGAAATGTATTAATTTACTCTCTTTTTTCAAATATGGCTTTATAGTAGAAATAGGTTGCCAAACTGAAACTGCTACATCGAAAACACAAAAATTTTCAAACAATAAAATCACCGGTGGTGGAAAACAACAGCAAAAGACTGATGGAAAATCGGAATCATCGTTGCCCAACAGAACTTTCAGCGATTTAAAATGTTCTGAAAATAGAAAACCACCCTTCACCTACACCGAATTGATAGAATGTGCTTTGCAAGAAAAAGGTCCTTTGACCGTATCCGAAATTTATAACTGGATATCGTAAGTCATATATAACGAAATATAATTATCACCATTTATTCGGCAGTTAGTCGAACAATGGATTTCAAAAAAATGGGGTGAGGAAGGAAGGGAGGGAGGGAGGGGGAAAAAGAAAAACGTATGTATTTTTTCTCCTACGGATTTAAGGGTTGTTGGTTTGTGAGACGACACGAGTTGGTACGGAGGGTCGCGCTTATAAACCTTTTTTTTTTTTTTTAGAAATGTAAAAGTTATCAAACACGTTATTTCATTTTGCATTAGCCGATAGATATTGCACGTGATGGCAATCATACACACGTGGAAAAACCTCACTTTATTAAAGGAAAATAAATATAATTAAAAATATTTTTGTAAAATTAAATGGCGTATCTGTTATTTTAATAAAATAATATCAATTTTTTTTTGTAAAAAAAAAATTTTCACGAAAAAAAAAAAGAGGAAAAACAAAGGGAAAATTTTAAAAGTTTTGAAAAATTGGGGTGGTTGTCGTCGTTCCTGGTACCATTTATCGATGAGCTGTAATTTTCTTTTTGGAAATTTGCATCTTAGCAACATTTTCCCGGACTTTTCCCGTTTTTTATATATACGATTTTCTATCGTGAGAGATAGAGATACCCTAATTTAAATAATAAAATTTTCATTCATTCATTCATTCATTCATTCATTCGACTTATCCTTTCATTTTTTTTTTTTTTTTGTTAATTTGAATTTCACGATTTTCCTTTTTTTTTATACAGGGAAACTTTTCCGTATTATAAATCATGGGACGACCGGTGGAAAAATTCCGTGAGGCATAATTTATCGATAAATCCATATTTTAGAAAAGGTACGAAAGCAAGACAAGGTTCAGGACATTTGTGGACCGTAAATAGATCCGATGATAATTCTAAAATAAATAGTTGGGCAAGTAAAATAAATAATTTAATGTACCTTAAAATATAAGTAAATTAAATAATGATAACGTACCTTATTGGAATTACATTTTTTTTTTTAGAAAAGACATAGATTTCACGAATTTGAAGAATTTAGCAAAAGACTGAGGTTCACGGGGGAAACAGTTAAAAATGAGGAGTCACCGGGGAGCGTATCACCAAATGGTATTTACGATGAAACGGAAATAGCAACAGCAAGTATAGAAGATAAAGAAAACAGGAGATTACATAGAGATGTTCTTATGGCGGCTTGCTTTGATAATAATTTTATATCTGCAACTGTAAACAATTATTATTATTATTACCCCCCCCCCCAAAAAAAAAAATCGAAATTTTTAACTCTCACCCATTTTTCTTTCATTCCAGAATTTAAGCTTAGAACAATCAGCCGAAGAAATATTAAGCGGAGTTAAAAGAAATGTCGAAGTTCAATATTTAGAACCGGTTAAATCACCTTGCGAAGATGGTAATTTAGAAAAATGGGGGGGTGGGGGTTAATTGGGGGGGTTAACCTAATAAATTTTTTTTTTTTTTTTTATCTCCCCAGATTTTTTAAATCCGATATCAAAAGAAATATTAATGGGTGAATGCGGTCTCCTCAATCAAATAGAACTTAATTTAACTGCTGAAACGGAAGAACATTTAGGTATCGTTGATGGTATGACCGAACCTGAACATATATTTGGAATACCTGACGAATTTAATTTTCAATACGACATACCGCCACCATTGCTACCACTCGCTAAATGAATAATAATAATATATTATTTTAATAACGATTTAAATTTAATTTTTAAAAAAAAAAAAAAAAGAAACCCTAAGTAAAAGGGTTTTGGTCCATTTTTTTTTTTTTTTTTTTTTTTTTTTTTTAAACAAAATATTTCACATTGTCCTCATCATCATCATCATCATCATCATCATCATCGATGAAGAAAATTATTAGAATTCACTAAAAAAAAGGAATGTGCACGAGAATAATTTATTAAAAATAATTTTTTTTTTTTTTTTTTATAAAAATTTGACTTGGTATTAAAAAACTTATTAGAAAAAATTTTTTAATTATCTTTCAAAATTATTAATTAGTTTTTTTTTTTTTTTTTGTTTGTATCGATGAAAAATTGTTTTTGTCACTTACTTGATGAGATTTATTATTAACAAATGTGTAAAATAAAAATGAAATTGCAAAAAAAAAATATTATTATTATTATGTTTTTTTTTTTATATAAAAAATATTCTTAAAGTAATCAAATGTTAATTTTTTTTTTAAATAAATAAAGAAAAAGATAAAAGAAAAGGTTAACAATTTGTTACTTTTCAACAATTAAATTATTAGAAATTAACCAAAAATATTAATAATAATTATTATTATTATTATTATTAATCGTCAAATTGTGTTTTATTTAATAAATTGGGTTTCCATAAAAATCCATAAGTTTTTCATTGTTTTGTGCTTACGTGTCTTGTGTTGCCTTTAATATTTATTATTATTATTATTATTATTACGACGTCAACTAATAAAAATTTTATATAAAAAAAATAAAATAAAATAAATTATTAGTAGAAAGGTTTGTAAATTTAAAAAAATTTAAAAAAATATAGAAAATTTGTTTAAATTTATTAACTACATTTAAAAATATTTATTTATTTATTTATTTCCGGTAATATTTTATAATTTAAATTATTTGGCATTAGTTTTAATTAGTTTTAATGTTGTGTTATTAAATCATTTCCTTATTAACTACTTAATTTAAGTTTAAATTATCTATATTAATGTGACAAAAAAAATTTTTTTTACACGTGTGTTGAGTACAAAAAAAAAATTTTTTTTACACGTGTGACGAGTACAAAAAACAAAAAAAAAATTTTTTTTATATAAAATTAAGATTTTTTTTTAATATTCGTTATATAAAAAACGATTAATAGAAAGTACAAAAAAATGTAATTCTTATCATATAAGAATAATAATAATAATTAATTAATTAATAATAATAATAATAATTTCTCGTTTAGTCGATATTATAATAGAAAATAAATAAGTTAATAAATAAATATATGTTTTTTTCTCTCTCTCTCCCTCTCTCTTTCTCTTTCTAAATTATTAATTCCTTTTAGTGTTAAATTGTTTTGTTTTTGAAAACAAAAAAAAAATAAAAAATTCTGAATTTATACCTGAATTTATATAAATAAAATAAATAAATAAATAAAATTAAAAAAAAAAAAAAAAAAAAATTTATTTTTCCCCTTTTTGACAAAACTTGTTATTTAAGTTCCTTACATCGGATTATTATCAGGATTATCAACTCGTGCACAAATTTAAATCTACTCACACGCACACGCACACACCCACACACTCACAATACACGTGTGTTTAATATAATCATACGTGCGGATTTTTATAAATGACATTTATTAATGTATGAATTTGCAAAAAAAAAAAAAAAAAAAATTATTACACGAAATAATCAGCGAGTTGTTGCATTTTATCTTTCGGGGGCCTGGATCTTCCTTTGTGTTTTCCTTTGACTCTTCCCCGGGAAGCTCTATTTGATTGAGGTCGAACCGTGATTGCTCTGTGTTTTTCAACTAGCGATGTAAAAGAGGGACAACAAAAAACGCAACCCGTCATTTCCGTAGCCTCTTCCGGTAATTTACTTTTTTCCTGAACATTTTTTACCAACGATTTATTACGATCTCAATTATAATAATAATAATAATAATAAATAATCTTTCGGACAAAATAACGGAATTTTTTTTTTTCCCTTACCTGTTTATATTCGACTTTGATTAATTGGCTACCGCAATTGCAAACATCTTCTTCCACCGATATTTTATGAGCATCTTCGAATAAGTGTATTATTACGTCGCATCGATTGCAACCTAATTTCCATTTCGGTCCTGAATTAGGATCTAAAACGAGTACCCCTCCCTCGCATTCAACGCAACTGCAAAGACCCGTCAGGTTCAAACTATTCGGACAAGATGGATGCGAACACTGATTGCACCCGATACCCTTTTTCATGTCTCTATAAAAAAAGAAAAAAAAAAAATAATTAATTTCCAATAAAATTACAATGAAAATTTTTCATAAAAATAATTATACAAGTACTTGAAAGGTGGATGATTGTAACAGTAGGGGCAAAAAGGATAACTTTTTCCTTTGTTACCCGCCGTCCAATAAAGCAATTCAAAATCATCCAAAGGACATTTTAATTCCTTGTACAAACGAATGTTTCCATTTTGTGGCAAACTGTACGTTTCGTCGCAATGTGAACAATGTAATCTAGATGGTTTCGTTTGAATTAATTTCATGTATCTTCTACATTTTCCACATCTGAAAACATTTTCGATTCTTAAATCTATACAAAAGACAATTCCCGAGTCATTTTAAACCAAAAAAAAATTTTTTTTTACCTCGAATGAGCTTTTCCCGACGTGGCCAACGGCGAAAAGGAAACTTCGAAAAGTTGATCCATTCCTTCGATATTTTTAACAAAATAAAGAAACTTCTGCCTGAAAATCTCTAAAGAATGAGATAAAACGGCGTCAAAGTGAGCTTGACCTTGAGCAATAAGGTTTAATTGTTCTTCGACGGCTGATCGCATGGTCGGAAGAACCAATTCTGGATCTATCTAAAAATTATCAAATCATCATTATTTTTTTTTGGCTCCTTCGAAATTAACAAAAAGAAAAATTAAAAAAAAAAAAAAAAATTACCTTTTGATATCCGTGAACTAAAACTATTCCGAGAGAAGTTGGTACCAACCTTCTTCCCGATTCCACCGTAACGTAATTCCTTTGACAAATGTTATTAATGTGTACAGGAATCGATGCATCCGTACCTATCCCGTGCTTTTCCATCTGTGTAATTAATTCAGCTTCCGTCATGTATCCCGGCGGAGTAGTCTGGCATTCGATTAATTTAACCTTTAATTGGAAAAAAAAAAGAAAATTTAAAATGTTTACTTGACCGTTGGAAAAATCAATTTTAAATTTAATGTCTTACGTCATTTATGGTGACCGTTGCATCTACCGTGAAATTTGGTAAAGTTTCATTTTTACCAAAAGCTTCCCATGGCATTATGGCAGTATAACCAGGTTCTAATAAAGTTTTACCGGTAATTTTAAATGTTTCGCTTGCTATTTTAAATGTAACCACCGTATGAAGGTATTTACACGGACCTGAAACCTTAGAAACAAATATTAAAAAATTAAAAAATTTTGAAAAAACTGTTTTATCATTTCAGCTTGCCCCTAGTAGAGAATTTTTTGTAATTCACCATTTTTTTTTTTTTTTGTTATTGTTTGATTATGAAAAAAGAAAAATTACCGTGGCTAAAAAATGCCTCACGATGTAGTCATATAATTTCCACGATTCAGCATCAAAATCATTTCTTTTAGCTAATTTCATTGGAGTGATGGGAGGATGATCACCAACATCTTTCCCTTTTCTAGGTTTGCTTATGCCTTCGTTAAGAATTTCCCTTACAAAAGATCCCCATTCCGAACTAGATTGCTGCTGACGAAGTACTCCTCTGCAAATAGATTCAATATTTTTATTAGAAAAAAAAAAGGTAGTAATGATAGTTAAAAATAAAAAAATATAAAATATAATTACTTACATAAAATCAAAATTTTCAGGATATTGTGTTGTTTCCGTTCTAGGATAACTTATATATCCTTGAGTGTATAGACGTTCAGCAATCTGCATAGCATGATGAGGACCCATTCCGAGACCTGAAACATACAATTATCATCTTTTAAAATTTCACATTTATTAAATAAAAATATAGAAAATCGGTTGTTAAAATAAGTACCAGAACTGGCAGTTCTCATTAACTCTACTGTGTTAAGGGCAAGCGGTTTAGAATTTGTCATTTGTTTGGATGTTACAGATGATACTTTAGCTTCTTTAAATTCTTTAACTTGAGATAAAAACATTAATGCAACTTCTTTTTCAAAACATCTAACTCTTTCCCATTCTAAAGTTGCTTCTTGTCCACTTTCAGTTTTTACAGACATCTAAAAGTTTTAAAATTAATATTTATGCTTAAAAATACTTATCGAATTCAGACATATGCAAATTATTTTTATCATGTACTAATTAGGTAACAATCATTTTTAATACTAATTTGAAAAAAAAAAATTGACTTACTTGTAAAACCCAATAAGGCTCTGGTTTAAATGTTTGAATTTCATCATGCCTTTGAACACAAAATCCTAAAGTTGGAATTTGACATGGACCGTAAGAAATTAAAGCAGCATCTAAATCTCCATACTTATCATGAAAAAACTTGGTTTGAAATCGAGTAAAAGCGCATCCTACCCTTAAGTCAAGTTCTTGTCTTGCATCGACACTTCTCGCTTCATTTTCATTTGGTACTCCTAGATTTGCAAATGCTGCTTTAATATCTTTTTCAGTGATGGCAGAAAATTTTGCACGGTACACAACCTGAAATTGTGTTACTAAAATTAAATTTAAATTATTTAAAAAATTTATGTAACATAGAAAAAAATTTTTGTTCACTTACATCTCCTCTTCTCACATCAGCTTTGAGTGAGTGTTGTACAGCATGTATTACTTCAAAACAAATGTTTTCTCCCTCTTTGTCACAATCTAACCAAAGTATTAAATAATCACAACCTCTTGCTTCCTGGCTTAAAAAATAAGGCATTTTTAATTTAGAATTAGCCTCTTTTTTTTCCGTAGGGCAGCTTAACAATTCAACAGGATCAACTTTATCCCAATTGTTGTACTTTCCGGAAAATTCTAGCGTCATAATATGCCCACAAACAGAGGTCATTCGAAATGTAACGGGCTCCATTCGAAAAGTACCCACCCATTCATGAACCGAACAAGCTCCATTGAAACCTAAAAACATACCGTAATAGAAAATTTAAAAAAAAAATAGGAAAAAAAGGAAAAAAAACTGTAATTGTAAGAAATTTCGACTAACTAAATTCACTTTGCGATAACTTGCTTCAATTTAAAACACTTGGTGTTTATGTTTACACGTTTGTTGCAAAGCAAAAAAAAAAAAAAAAAAGGAAAAATTAAACTGAATGATACATATGTTGACTGTATTAAATAATTAATTTACAAAAAATTCTACACATAACAATATAATAAAGTAATTTAACTAGAAATACTTTATTTTTACATTACTTGTTTTGTTATAGAAAATTGTTGTAACGTTTAATTTTACCTTTTCGAGTGGAAGATTTTCCATTACTAAGTATATTGGCTAAAGATGCAGCCAAAGATGGCTTTTCAGCCACCATGAGAGCAATTTTCATTATTCCAAAAAAAATAATGCACTAACTTTGTAGTTATTTGAGAAAGTGAACAATAATCACCGCCATGCACAAGACACAGTGGCAGAAGAATAACCATTGATCGTAGTAAACAATTCTAAAGTTCAAATATGAAAAATAACCGCCAAAAAATCTAATTTAAATTTAAAAGAATTTTTTAAAAATAAATTCTTATGTATTTTAACTACATTTCATCTTAAAAATAATTTTCAAATTTATTTTATAAAAACATTACAAATAAGTATGATTTACGCCTTAAAAATTGGAAATTAAAAATTAGTGATCGGTTTACCAAGCGCAAATGCATCAGAACAATAAAAACGTTGTCAACAAATTAATTTTAAAAAAAACAAAACTATTATTAAAATAATGAACATCAGTTAAGATTAGATATTAAATTTATTTTTATTTTTATTAAAACCAGATGATGGCGCTTTAAAAGTGTTTTTAGGCACAGGTATAAGTAGGATAAAAATCAAATGCGCAACTTATTACTGCACAACATTCAATAGTGAAAGAATCGATTAAAGACAACAAAAAAAATTCAAAATGCCAACTCCATGTTGTGGATCTGGAAAAAGTAAGTTATATTTAATTTATTTTAAATTCCATAGTTTTTTTTTTTTAAACAATTTCTTATCATCACGATAAGTTTTATAAAATAAATAAGAATTTTATTTACGTGTTAATTTCGATATGGGAAATCATACAATATTGTATATAATGTTAAACCCATAATTTTATTATCATTTTTTCTTTGTTGGATAAAACTTGATTATTATAAACATTACATATTATATAAATTATTTAATTTAATTTAATTTTACAGCTTGCCAAGGAGAAAATTGCAATTGTGGTGATAAATGCAATTGTTCATCATCATGTTCGTGTCATAAAAACAAAGAAAAAAATACAAAATAAATTATAAAATGGACAAGACATGAAGAATTTACATTAGAAGAAAAAAAAATATTAAATTTAATTTTCAAATTATGACTAAATATGAAAACAAACAATCACCATGATTAATATCTGTATCAACCTTATTACTAATGATATACACATTTATTTATAATAAATTAATAAAATATTTTGAAAGTAATTTGTTACATTTTTATTATCATTAACAACAACCTTTTTCCTCAAATGTTAAACAATAATCAATGTGTGTGTATTTTTAACAAATTTTACAAATACAAACTAAAAACATTATCAGTACAGAAAAAAAAAAAAGATAAATTTTTGTTGTAAAAAAGCCTAAACAAGGTATTTGTACAAAAATAAATAAATAAATATATATTTCAATGAAGAGTTTAATAACTAAATAATTATTAATTTATCTTTTACCTTTTTGAATCATAATGTACACATAGAAAAAAAATTCTTATCTTATTTATCAACTCATTTTTTTTTTTTTCTAAATTAATTTTTGATAGTCATTTGATTGTGAGAGGTTTATGTGATACGTTTATTAAAAAAATTTTCATTTTGATTCCTCTGGGTGGGGCCCATTTTTTTATATAAAATTGGTAAGTTTTTCTTTTTTTTTACACATTACTCACTCATAAGGAGAGCTAAATCTTGATTGATAATTAAATCAAACAATTATTTTTTTAGGTTCTTATTTAAATAACAAAATAATTCATAATTATATATGATATGATATAAAATAAAATAAAATTTTGAGTTTTTTAAGGTAGTATAAGATTTTAAAGTGTAAGATTTAATGTTAGAATGGAAAAATATTTCAGAATAATTTTCTTTTTGCCAGGTTCAAAAAATGAAAACTCTCTGGAAAATTATTTACTCAACATTTTTTACAATAAATTCTCTAGCGATAGGAAATGAAAAATTAATAGAATCATTTGAATCAATCAAAACATTTCATCCGATTTACAATGAGTCTCATGAAAATATAAAAAGTCAACCATCATCAAAATGGCCGCCATTTATAAATGATTATTATTATAATAATGGAGATTCGAGAGAAGAATTTTTATCCGAACAAGATGACATGTTATTTCCAACGAATTTCAATATGTATTCTAATAATAATAATAATAATAATAATAATAATAATAATAATTTTAAAATGAAAAAATTTAATCAACAAATGTATGATGTTTACGTGGGTTACGGTAAGAATTTTTTTTTTTTTTTTCAAACAATTTAAATTTCCGTTAAACGTTTTAATTACAAATTTCTTAACGAGAATCCATTACAAATTTTTTTTTTTTTTAAAGTAATTAACATACTATCGTGATTTGTTTATAATAATAATAATAACAGTCGAGTACTATCTAAACTGAAAATGTGTAATTAAGGAAAAAAAAAATTTCCGTTTAACGATTTTTAAATGTCGTAAATTTTAAATTTTAAATTTAAATTTAAACAAAAAAAAAAAAGAAAAGAATTTTCGTGCTTTAAAAGTATTAAAATTATCATCATTATGATTACTATTGATAGTATCCAGGTGTTATTGAAAAAGTTCATGTGGAAATTTGTAAATAAACTCGTTAGATAAGAAATTTTTTTTTTTTTTATCTGACTGATGGATTTTTTCTTACTTTCTCTCTCCCCACTTTTTAAAAAAACACATAAAAGAAAATCGATAATAATAATAATAATAATATATGATTTTTTACAGATTCGTTAAAATCAAGGTACGCCCCAAAGGAACCACCATCACACAATCAAGAAAATAAATACGTTATTAAAGAAACGAGATTAAAAGAAATAAGAAAAGAATTTATGTATTGGTTTTTTGATAAGGGTGGACCCGATGATAAGGGTGATTTACAAAAGGATATACATTGGTCAACCCCACAAATCCATAAAAATTTCAATTTTCAACTTCCTTTTTTCGGATTTCGATTTAATTACACAAGAGTAAAACCAAAAAAAAATTTTTTCTCTCTTTAATTTTGAAATTTTCTTCATTTTTATTTATTTAATTATTTGTAATTTTAGTTGTCTTTGAACGGATATTTAGAATTTAGTGATCCTCCAGAACAATACACGTACCCCCTCACTTTTCCAAACAAAGATTGGCCGAAAAAAAACGATCCTTCATTCATTGGAATTTTTTTTAGCAAATGCAGAATAGGTAAACTTAAACCAGATGATGCGGATCAAAGAGAACCCGGAGTTTACTTTAGGTAATGAATGTATTAAAAAAAACGATATATCGATATATCGAAGAGAGAGAATCGATTTATTCGATATTTACATCAATCATATATTTGACCGTTTAAACGTTTAACCGAAAAACCACCTTTTCGTTAACGTAATGTGTTTAGGTCAAGGTCAAATTTGAAAAATTCGTTTAATAATAATGATAGTAACGAGAAATTTATGTTTGAAATGTGTTTAATACGTTAAAAAAAAACAATTTATTATTATTATTTTAGACTTGAAAGAGATTTAGAAACAAGAACTGATGTTTTCGGGGTTGAAATGAGAGAACGTATAACTTGGGATATTCGAGAAGGAGTAATCGGATCAGATTCTTTCAATCCAAAACACGCTGCTATAATTACATGGAAAAATATTTCATTTGCTGGAGGCATCGACAATGCATTATATAAAGTAAAACTTATCATTAACGCGATGAACAACATCGAACAAAAACATTTTTTTTTATGGTTAATTTGTTTTTGTTGTAGACAAACACATTTCAAATGGTTTTAGCAACGGATGAAGTTTTTACTTACGTTATATTTAATTATAAAGATCTTCAATGGACGACACATACGGAAGCTGGAGGTGATACAACTGGAGGAGAAGGTGGAACGCCAGCTTATGTTAGTCTCCCAATAATAATAATAATTTTATTTTTTTTTTTACTTCGATTTAGTTTTACAAAAACTAAAAATTAATTTGTAAACGTACACGAATAATAAACCTAATAAACATAACATTATGTGTAATAATTTAAAATTTAACAACGACTAAATTTAATCAAGTTTCAAATTTGTTAATAATTTTTTTTAATGTTTGGGGATTTGATTGGGTATAATCTTATACATTGACCAAAATCAATTTGACGATGTGATATTATAGCATGAAAAATTTTTTTTTTCCAGGTCGGTTTTAACGCTGGAAATGGAACGCAATCGTTTGAATACAAACCGTATTCTCAAGATTCCGTTTTAAGAGATTTAACGGGTAGAGGTTGGGCTAACGGTTTTCCCGGAAGGCATATTTTTAGAATAGATGAAAAAATATTACTCGGAACATGTAATAAAGATATTGCTGGAGCTAATTTACCACTTTTTTTCGCACCTGAAAGTGGTAACATGTTAGGAGGTACGGTTGTCAATATAACCGGACCTTGTTTTCTACCCAACATGAGAATAAAATGTCGGTTCGACACGGAAGAAGTTATCGGAACTATTATCGATAAAAATCGAGCCGTGTGCGTTCAACCCTTTCTTTTAGCTGAGGGGTACGTACGATTTGAAATTTCCGTCGGTGAAAATGCTTATAATTGGAAAGGAAAATATTTCGTAGGTAAGATCAGCGTGTGTCCATTAATTGTGAAAATTCTTCCCTTATGTTGCTTTTAAACCTTTTTCTTTTTGTTCAGAAACTCCTGCCACGGCATCGGAAAAAATACATTTTCAAAGTGAAAGCGTACACGACAAAAATCCGCGGGAAATAATTATCACTTGGGATAATTATAATTTAACTGCCAATGCCGCAGCATCCCTAACAGTATCACTTTACGGATATAAAGAAACAACAATCAGACCGCAACTTATGTACATTGACGTGTTAGAGGTTAGGTTTTCCCTGATTTTTTAACGAACTTTTGAACATAAATACTTTCTCTTTTCCATCAACTAATTTCGATAATTAATTAATTTAACAGACAAATGTTGAAAATAATGGAAGGTATACAATAATTCCATCACGTTATTCGGAAAGAATAAATTCGCCGGCATTATTAGAATTAGAATTTGGATTTTTACATATAAATCTTACAAATCCAGAAGATGAAAAATTCAGTCCGTAAGTTGAAAAATAAATTTTTTTAATAAATAAATAAACAAATTATGTTATTTATTCGTTTTTTAAAGAGTTTTGTGGAGCAGACCCATTCCACTTGCATGGTATTTCGGTCCACAATGGAAAAGAAAATACGGTGAAAAATGGCCGGAAACTCTATGTAATAAATGGACAATGTACGACAGATATTTGAAAAATTTTGCTGCGGATATACCCATTTGCCCATGCAGTCTTCAACATGCTCTCTTAGACAAAGGAAGATTTCTACCTGATTTTTCATGTGATAAAGATACAAACATTGAATGTTTTTATAATAAAAATGCCGTACATTGTGTGAGAAGTGGGGCTCCGAGGTGAGGAGTATGGAAAAATCCAAATTACAAATTTTTTTAAAAAGCAAAGAAATTATTAAAAATTTATCATCAACAGCTTAGAAGGATCCGAGCAACAATGTTGTTACGATAAAACAGGATATCTAATGTTAAGTTACGATCAGCAATGGGGTTCCAAACCTAAAAGATCACACAATATAGGTTTCATACCTTGGAACGAAGCAAATAAAGTACCGACGCTTTCTCAATGGTTTCACGACATGATACCATTTTACAGTTGTTGTTTTTGGCAAGAAGAACAAGCGGTCGGGTGTGAAACTCTTAGATTTGAAAGACGTCCAAGTCAAGATTGTGTCGGGTATCAATCTCCATACGTAGGTAAGAAATCGCCATTTGCAACTGTAAACAATAATAAATCCAAATGAGTTAATAAATGATTAATGTTATGAAAAAGGTGTCGTATTTGGGGATCCACATTTCATAACATTCGACGGAATGGAATATACATTCAATGGAAAAGGAGAATTTATACTTGTGCAAGCCAACACGGGTAGAAATAAATTAAATGTTCAGGGACGTTTTGAACAATTACCTGAAAACATTTACGGTGAGGTAAAAGCGACAATGTTGACGGCTGTTGTGGGTAAGTATAAGGTACTGCCTGTCGTGAAAAACAAAAATTTAAATAATAAAATGTTTAATTAAAAGCTCAAGATAATTCATCATCGGTAATCGAAGTTAGGCTTCGACCAAGTGAAGCACAATGGCGGTATAGACTTGATGTTTTAGCAGATGGTAAAAAAATTTACTTTGATAGACCATCACTTAAAGTCCAACACTTTCCAGGTATATTATAGGTATTTTGTAAACGTGTCGAATTTATAACTCAATAATTTATCAACGTTCTTTTTGTCTCAGGTGTCACGGTATACACCCCCACATACATACTTAACCAATCGGAAGTGATAATCATGTTTCCTTCGGGAGCTGGAGTAGAAGTCATCGAAAACAAAGGTTACATGTCGACAAGAGTTTATTTACCCTGGTCTTTTGCTGTGAGTAATATTTTACCTCTTGTTAAAACAAATCGTGTATTTTCTGCTGACACGATGGATAATTTTCAGAATAAAACAAGAGGACTTTTGGGAACTTTTAATTTTGATTATGGCGACGATTTTGTATTACCCGATGGTTCAACCGTGTCACTCAACATCAACACAAATGATTTCAGAAGCATACATGAAAATTTTGGAATGAAATGTAAGAATTTAATTTAACCTTGCAGGCGAAAAAAAAAAAGTATATTTTCTCATTAAAAAATTTGATTATTTTAAGGGATGCTAGAAGAAAGGGAAGAAAGTGAAAAGGGTGGTGCACTATTTACGAGGGATTATGGTAGAATGAGTAGTTATTATTCGAATCGTACATTTTTACCAGAGTATAAACGTGATGCGGTTGATATAATACCAGAAAACAGGTTAAATTATGCCATTTTTTTTTTTTTTTTTAATTTTAAAATTTAAAAAGTAATGAAGGGTAAAAATTTTTTTTTTTTTAAAATTCTAGAACATACGATCGAGAAAAAGCTAAAGAATTATGTGGTGGATCTTATCAATGTCAATATGATTACGCATTAACGTTAAATAGAGATTTTGTTCATTTCACCCTTAATTACTATGACAGTTATATAAACATACAAAAAACAAATCAAAGAAAAGGTTTGTTGTTTGTTGTTTGTCGTTTGTCGTTTGTCGTCCTATTTTCTATTAAATAAAATATTTACTTACATTTTTTTTTTAGTGATATCTTGCGGAGTACTCGAAACGCCAAGATTTGGTAGAAAAAGTAATTTTTTCTTCACACCTGGAACAAAAGTTACATTTGAATGTAATCAAGATTTTACTCTTGTTGGGGATCAAAAAAGGATTTGCATGCCTGACGGTCATTGGGATATACCAACATATGGATACACGGAGTGCTTACGTAAGAATGATGCAATCGTACCTTTTTTTTTTTTTTCATTTCATTTTCCAGCAGTCCCTCCCTCCACACATTAAATAGTTATATAAAACGAGTGGATACATTTTAAATTTGTTTAGGTCAAGTAGAATACCAGCAAAAACAAGGCTGGATGGCTGTTGCATTTATCGGTGGAACCCTCATACCTGTCATCATTTGCTTACTTTTAATTTACGTCACTTTTTATCGTGATCGAAATGATGATGAAAGAATTCGGAAATACTCGGATAGAACGTGGCATAATAGAAGCACAAAATCATTACATTCTAGTATTTCCGATCCTGAAAAAAATTTAGATTACGATAATTTATTGAATCCTATATCGAAAAGGCGACTCTACGACGGAACGTACAGGACTCGCGAACCTATAAAAGGAAAACCTTTAGTCGATTTTACCGATAAAAATGATAATTTACAAGACGTGTCCAAATCCGATTTGGATAAATTTAAAAATATAATTACATTTAGTGAAAGTGGATTAATACCTGAAATTCGTACCTCGGTACCGGTAAGCCCGTCGAACAGTTCGAAAACGGAAATTAAATCTGAACGTTCTAAATCCGATGATGAGGAAAGCAGCAGCATAATAGAACAATCTAAAAATCCAAATGTTAGTTATAACGAACTTTCGAGCGAAAGTTACGAAGATACCGATTACGAAGTACCCGTTAATAAAAATTTACAAAATATATTTAATAATCGTTCGAATACCGGGTTAGAAAAAGCATTCGCAAGACGATCAGGTTCGTCTAAAAGTTCTGCATCGTATAAATCCGCAACAACCACCGGAGGAATAACAGATTACTCCGAAATAAAAGAATCTAAACATTACACTAGTTCGAGCACGGACTCCGACCGACATATTGAAAAAACAGCAGACGACAAAACATTTAGCGCGCGTAATAAAAAAAATAAAATTTACACGACGAGACCGACTAGCGTAGTACAAACGGCCATTTAATCATTCCAACTTGCCTCAGGTTTTAAATTAATAATTTTTTTTTTTACAAACAAACATAATTAAATATCTATAAGATTTAATTTAATTATATAAATAATAATAATAATAATAATAAAATCCCCCCGTGATGGTAATGGTGGTATTCATTCACTTTCACTTAATTTTTTTATAAATTTTCTTCTTGTATATATATAAATGAAAAATTTTTTTTTTTTAAATTGGTAAAATTTCTTTTCCACATTTTTTAAAAAATTTTCCGAACAGACGGAAAAAAAAGGTTTTCCTTTTAAACAAAAAAAAAAGAAAATTCGCGAAAAACTTATAAATCAAACAATTAATTAATAACATCCTTACATTTAATTAATTAAACCTTTACAAAAAGGAAAAAAAAAAATTTTTTTTTTTGAATTATTAAATTGTGGAACAGAAATTTTTCCATGCGATTTTATTATTATTATTATTATTATTATTATTATTATTATTATTATCATTATTATTATTTTGTATGTATTTGTTTTGATTGTTTTAAAAAAAAAAAAAAAAAACGCGTGGAATAAAAAAAAATGTTTCATAATTTAAAACAAAAAAAAAAAAAAAATTTTTTTTCTTCTTCCCTTTTTTGTAATAAATAAATCCCTTCTTTAAATCCCAATTTTAAATCCCTTTTCTTACTAATAATCCCTCTCTTATTTTGTTAATAATAAATTTTGATTAATGATAATAACAACAACACCAAATCTATTATTATTATCTTCACACACAGAAGAAAAAAACTTTTTCATATTTTATCCAATTCTTACAAACAAATAATAATAATAATAATAATTGAATTACAATTTAATAAAATTTAATTTAATTATAAAAATTCATCCTCATGATTAAATAAATAATAATAATAATAATAATAATATTTTCAATAGGAATGCAAGAATATTCTCAAAGGCAAGCTGGAATAACTTGGGCCATAGTTTTATGCATATTGATACCCATTGTTCTCATCATTGTTTTTTTCGCATTTAAACAATTTCGAAAAGACAAACAACAACAACAACGACAACCACACATCGAATATAGAATGTGAGTAATATACAATAATTTTTACTTTTTCAAATAATAAATAATAATAATTACTTTTTTTAAAAAAAAAAAAAAAAAACAGGAACGAACCATCTTTAACAAGGCACACACCAATGAGTACATTTAAAGAACCTACAGAAAACGATAAATTAAATTAAATTGAAAATAATAATAATAATTACATGTAGAATAAACAATAATTGTGTCGAAAACAAAAGTGACGAAAATAACGAATTAATTATTATTATTATTATTATTAATTTTTTTTATAATAAAATTATTTATTAATTTCAATTTTTTATATTTTTTTTATTTAAGTTATAAAAAAAACGGCTAGTTGAGTAAGAAAAAAAAAAAATTTAGTTGTTTTATTAATTAATAAGTAGTCCGTTAATAATAATAATAATAATAATTAAAAGTTTGTAAACATAATAATAATAATAAGTTAATAAATAAATAAATAAAAAAAGAAAATTTTTTTAAATTAATGTTTTATCAACATCATCGTAGGTTTTAACTTTTTTTTTTATTCTTCCATGTTTTTTTTTTTCCATTGATTTTACCTTTGAAATTTTAAACAATAAACAAATAATTTTCTTTCCTTTGTTCGATTATAAATAAATAAATAAATAAGAAAAAATTACATTCAATAAAATTTTTTTTTTTTCCCTTAAATCCATTTTTAAAAAGAATTTCGATTTTTATTTAATCTGAATCGTAAGAGAGAGAAAGAGAAAGAAAAAGAGAGAGAGAGAGCCAGAGAGAGAGAGAGAAAGAGAGACAGAAACAGGAAATAAAAATTTTTTAATATGAAAATCAAATTTTTAAAAGGAAAGAACAAAATTTACACCCAAAACCAAAAAAAAACAAAAAAAAAAAATACAAACTTAATTATTATTATTATTATCATCATCATTATTAATTTTGTTATTTATTTATTAATTTTTAATAAATTAAAATTATATAAAACTTAAAAACTATATACTTATAATCAATACGAGACTAGAAATAAAAAAAAAAAAATGCCGGCACAAAAAAAAAAAATAAATTTACAAGCCACTCCCCCTCTCCTCCTCCTCCCTCCTCCCCCAAATTCTTCCGTGTGAAAATAATAATAATAATAATAATAATAATTTTGCCCAATGAAACATTTTAATCCGACACCCCCCCCCCGCCAAATGATCGATTAAATATGTAAAAAAAAAAATTTTCTTTCTTTTATTTCAAATTAAATAATATAAAAAAATATATTAAAATTTATTAAAGAAATTACGTTTTCCTTTTTTCCTTTTTTTTTCCTTTTTTCTATTAATAGAAATTATACAACAACAAAAGAATTTTCCTTTTTTGGATACTTTTAAAAAAAAGTACAAACAAAAAAAAAAAAAAAAAAAAACGTACAATGTAATAAAACAAAAAAGAAAAACAAAAAGAAAAGAAAAAGAAAATCTTCAATACTGTATACATATATATATATATATAGACTGTAAAAACATGGAAAAGTAAATTTATTTATTTATATTTATTTATATTTTTATTTATTTTTTTTTTTAAAATTTTATAGGGTGATAAATTATTATTATTATTATTATTATTATTATTTAAACATTATTTATACATTTTTTGAAAGGCTTCTTGAAAGCTTGGAGCTTTTATACCCGACGTATTATTTGTATAATAATTATTGGTCGTCATGCTCATTTGAGACTCGAATTCGTATTCGGAATTTTTTTCCCTCGAAAGTTCAACTAAATTTTGCATGACTCTATCCATTTCCATTTGAACCCTTTGTTCCTTAATATTTTCGATCCTTTCCTCCGACTCTTCCGTTTTCCTCTCATCCCCGAGGGTTGTCACGGAATCGTTACCCTCGTTTTTCGTATAAAACATTTTATCTTTGGCTGTTCGCATGTCTCTCAACTTTCCCGAATTGTTTTTATACTGACCGTGTCCCAAAACGGAATTTTTCACCGGGAGCACTCCCATACTTCCCACGTCCGAACCGAACCTATCGACGAGAGCATTCGCGTGGTGAGACCCCCCACTGGTACTTTCACTTTGACGAACCGTTTCCGACGTTTTCGCAATGACCGAATCGAATATTTTCGAAAAATTTTTATCGTCCAATTTTTCCTCTTTTATTTCGAGGTCCGTCAACAGGGATGTGTCCTCCGTTTTTATCTTTTTCTCTTCCGGTTTCAGTCTTTCCGGTGACTTTTGCTGCTGCTGTTGCTGCTGCTGATGATATTCTTGAAGAGCTCTTTTCCTAACGTGTTCGAACTTGTGCCTTTCGTTCGACATGACTTTTGATGTGACGCTTATGCAATCGGGAATGTTTTGAAGAGGACCCTCGCGTTTGACGTTTATGTTCAAAACGGATTCTCTTTCTCTTTTCTCTTTCGTTAAACTAAGAGCTGCTGATTCTTGTTTCGTTATCGACACGTTTATTTTAACGTCGGGATTTTTTTCGACGGATTTTTGTGGTTTCGTTAGAAACGTTGAAGGCGAGGCATTAGTCGTCGGACTGATTGTTATCCCGCTGGGAAGAGGGATTCCGATCGAAGGAGAACTGCTTCGTCCGGATTTCGTTTCCCCGCAATCTTTCACTTTCGAAATGTAAACCGATGAATTTTTCGTTAAATTTAATACTTCCGCACTCGGAGTCATGTCTTTGAAAACGGATTCGTTCACTGGAGATATAGTTACTGTATTTGGCGAAATTTGTTTACTCCCCGACGAGGGATTCGAATGGATTTCTATCGTTTTTAGTACACTTTGAGAACTCCCGTAATTCCGATTGGACGATACGGATTTACTTAAATTATTCGGTGAAGTGTTTTTCGATGCGTTCGTGCGAATCACGTTCGTGTTCAAAACCGCACTCGGAGACGAAGTTTTAACTAAACGATTAGGCGACACGGATTGCTGGACTCCCCTACCACCACCGGAATTCGTTTGATGACCGGGATTCCGACTTATGGACGTTTGAGATCCAGAAATTCGATCTAAATATTCTTGTACGTTGAGTCGATTGAGACTGACTTGTAACCGGCTGTTTTGAACGTTGTTTTGAAGGGAAGACACGGTTGTTATGTTTGATTTAGAGGTGGTGGTGCTGGTGCTGGTGCTGCTTCCGCTACTACTACCAGAGCTACCAGTACTACTCGGTGTTTTCCTCGGCAACAATACGGATTTGACTTCGGGACTTTTACTCGGTGTTTGCGAAGTTGATTTTCTACCTACCCCACTTGTAGGATGTATGGATAAAGAAGATGATGGGGAACCCGTCGTCGAACTTGACTTACGATGGCTCACTCCGGACGAAGAAACCTGAGAGGATATCTTTTTCAACGAATTCGATTGATTTCCAACTCCCAACATTTTACTTATACTTTTTTGTTTTTGTTCTTCCGCCAATCTGAAACGTATGATTTAAACAATAACAAAAAATAATGATAATAATAATAAAAATGTGTTTTTTTTTTTTTAAATTTACCTCGATGGCGAACCGTTGACTTGAGCCTCTTCCAATAGTATATCAACCGTCATCCATTCTTTGGGCCAAAACGTTTTCACCTTGGTTTCCATAAAATTTCTAATGTAATCGATTAATGATTCTTTTCTAGGACGAATAATATAATAACAATTTTTCCTATATTGAACTACTTCTCGAAGGTGATGTCGAAGTTCATCGTTCCATGGAAATTTCCTTTGTGGTAAACAACTAGGATCGATGCTCCTGAAAACGTACATTACGTTACCACATATTCCTTGTTGTTTTTATTCGTTACAAAATCGTATTTTTATCATAAAAATCGTGTACTCTGTGTTTAATTAATTTTAACACGCCGCTATAAAATGCCTTTTTATTGATATTTTAAAACATTTACAGCGTTAATATTTATAACATTTGAAAGGTATCGATTGCACTACATACCGATATATATATATATATTTAAAGTTTATTATTGAAAGAATCGGTTCTTTTCTTTACATCACCTATAAACTTTCCATTTAATAAAACCCACCGTATCACGCACACACACACCAACCAAAAAAAAGGCAAAAAAAAAAAAGCAATCAGGGTTAAAAAGCAAAACAATCATGTTAATATTGATGTAACCGTGTAATAAATCAAACCCAAGATATTTATGTGTAGAATAATGAAAAATAGAGCAAAAAAAGGCGCGAAAACAAGAAGGCGGTGAAACTTTCCCGCTTGTATTTTACACATAATTTTTTTTCCCAATGTAAAGAAATCATCATTTCAAAATGCAAAAGAAAATAATAATAATAATAATAATAATAAAATAAAAGTGGTGAACTTTAAAGAAGCATAATTTATGTTAATGTATATAAATATATAGAAATGAAAGTGAATTGTAAAAGCCCCGTGAAACAAGAAAGGAAAAAAGAAAAAAAGAAAAAAAAAAAAGAAAAAAGTATTGTTGCAACCTCGACGCCATTAAACAATTAATTTTTTGGGCTCTTACCAATAATATCGAGACAGCTCCGCGTATATTTGCGGGCTAAACAAAAAAAAAACAAAAATAATAATAATAATAATAATAATCTTATAACATTTCAAACTTGTTCATTAAAAATTATCATGTAAAACAAACGACAAACAAACAAACAAACAAAAAAAAAAAAGAAAACCGATACTAAAGCTTTTTTCTACCACAAACATTATTTTTTAAAATTTTAAATAAATTTAACTAATAAATCAATCCAAAATTATTAAGGATTAATATAAAAAAATTTCATTATTCCAAATTAAATAGATGTAATAAATATAAATAAAAAAAATTTTTTTTTTGTCTTTACCTTGTGCCAGCTGCTTTGGTATATTCATTAAAATAATTTGATTCCAAAAGTGGCATCATGGCCGTTACCATTTCCTTTAACCTAAAAAATATAAGTAAATAAATATAAATATTAATTGAAATGATTTCTGATTTTGTAAGAGAGAGAGAGAGAGAGAAATTATCTCAAACTAACTTTCTCAAGTGAGCAGACATTTTAGTTTCCTCTTGTAAAACGAGTAATTTTTTAGTTCTTTTAGTTATATTATCCTTTTTCATTTGCAAAATGTCGGCAACGTGTTCGAGAAGTGCGCTTCTCTCGGCCATTGGTAATTCCCGAAGACGTTCATCTAGACTAAAATTAAATAAAATAAATAATCACTCGAAAACTAAATAGTTTTTTTTGTTTTCAAACATCAGAAAAAGGGATGAAATGTGTGTGTGTGTGTGTGCGCGTGTGTGCGTACCTTAACAAAAGAGTGTTTAATTTGGAATTGAAATATTTAGTTTTTTCTTCTTTCGAGATCTCTAATATTTTAGCGATGAGCTCTTTTAAGTTTTCGCTAAATTGAGCAAATGATTTGGCAGTGATATCTTTAACAATTGTTCCATTCACGGTTGGTGGTGGTGGTGGTGGTGGTGGTTTATACCCCGATCCTTCTTCACTAATTTTAGGTACGGTTTTGTTGTCTTTTTCATTCGACGTGTCTTCACTAGAATCTGAATCGGATTCTATAAAAAAAAAAAAAAAAAATTAATATTAAAAATGAGGATAAATACGAAAATATGAAGGCAACGACGAAATCAAGTACCCGAACTTGAAGATTCGGAGGGATCACTACTTGACGAATAAAGACGTTTTTCCACCACGTCTGCTCCTGTTGCAACAGCCTCAATGACTTCTGTAGCTCCATCTCTTTCTTTTGAAAAATCCTTAGCCGCCGTCGCTGCCGCCGCTGCTGCTGCTGCTGCCGCTACCACCGTTATTTTTTTCTTATTATTCGTACTCTAAAAAGAAAAAAAAAAAAAAATTAACATTTCCATAACGGTGAATCATATTTTCATGAAAATTAAATAAAAAAAAAAAAAATAACTACCTCTTTCTCAGCATCATCTTCGCTCACATTATTATTATTATTATAATTAATATTAACAGTGCTAGCAATATTACTGTGGTTATTATTATTATTATTATTATTATTATTATTATTACTATTATCACTAATATTATTGATACTATTATTATTACTAATAACTAAATTTGTCACGTTTGACTTCTTATCGTGTTCCACAGTTTTCAATTTATTCTTTTTAAATTCATTTATATTTTTACGATATTCGAGAGAACCGGAAAAAGGTTTTTTATGTAATAAATGATCAGGTATCTTGGGAGTTGCAGTCTTTCTAATTTTTTTACTTCTGTGCTGATATTCACCTGATCTTTTCCTATTTTTAATAAAGCTACTCTGAAGATTGCTATTATTATTATTGTTATTACTAAGGTTTGTATTAATATTATTATTATTATTATTATGATTAATGTTATTAGTATTATTATTATTATTATTATTATTATTACTATTGTTATTATTGTGACTGCTGTGGTTGTTATTATTATTATTGTTACTACTATTTATAGAGATTACATTGTTGTTGATGATGCTACTATTGCTGTTGTGAATATTGCTCTGGTTTTTGCAACTTTCTTTTCCTTCATTTTCCTCATCAGAGGTTATTTTTCTAGAATTCTGCAAAAAAAAAAAAAAAAAAAAAATTAAACCCAATTTCCTTCGAATAAATTTTAATGGGGGAAAAAACGATTAAAAACTACAAATACAAACCAGTCTATTATGAGTTAAAAATTTATCAACATCTTCGCTAGTCGAACTAGATGAATTGTCTTCTCTAACAAAATTTAATTTTCCTCTATTTATGTAAAAACCACCAAATTCAGTCTGTATTCCACTCGGAACTAAATCATTCACCTTAAAAAAAAAAAAAAAAAACATGATAAATTTGAGTTCAATCGACAACTCCATTTAATAATACTAAAATATTAAATTTTCATAATGACTAATAACTAATCAATTAATTAACCTAATAAAAAATGTTATGGCATTAAAAAATAACTTACCGCATCTGAATTATCTATAAATGAATCTTCCTCATCGTAGCCTTCTCCAAGTTCAGCATAATCATTACATGTCCCCTGTAAATAATTAAAAACGAGAGTTATGTCAGCCATTTGTATAAAAAATTAATATATATCAATTTCCAATATTTTGCACTTACATATTTTTCCTCGTATAATTTTGCTATGGCTTCAACATCTGAATCTTCTTCACTGAATGGATTCGATTTGTTTGTTGTCTCTTCATTACTAATTTTTGGTTTTACTTTTTTTTCCTTTAACTGTAAAAAAGAAAAAGGAAAAAAAGACATGAGAGCAAGTTCTTCGAAAATATAATGATAAAACATTTATGTAACATTAACATTCGAATACAAATCGAAAAGTATGGCATTAACAGTCGTTTCCAATTCGCTAAAACACATTTCATAAAATTATTTTCCACCATGATAAAAACAAATAATAATAATAATAATAATAATTTAAAAAATACATTTAAAAATTTTAATGATAATTCTAGGCAAAACAAATTAAAATAATGCATCAACAATTAAATTGGAAAAATTCAAAAAAAAAGTAGGAAATGTTTTCATTTTATTAATAATTATTATAATAAATTTAAATAAAATACATGTTAAAAAAAATTAATGAAGGAGAAATAAAGTAAATGACATTAAAAGCAATCAAGGACAACAACAAAAAAAATTGATGATGAAAGAAAAGATAAACGCAATTAAATATAATTAATTAAAAAAAAGAAAAAAAAAATTAAAATTAAACACATAGAATAGGTAAAATAAATAGAAATCATTATTAAGTATTTATTAAATAATAATAAAAAATTTTTAATTGTAAAAAAAAAAAAAAAAAAAAAAATGGAAAGTTATCCAGGCCGATATTGCAATATGTAAATTACAATGAAAAATTTAAAAAAAAAAAACATTAAATGAATTGTCGTACGCCCAAGTACGTAAAACGGAAAAAATCTTCTAACGGTACCGCATATTAAAAAAACTTTATAGGAAGAACGAATGAGTGAGAGAGAGAGAGAGAGAGAGAAGAGACAACTGCCACAAAATACTAAAAATCGGATTTGAAAAAAAAAAGAAATTTTTTTTTTTATTAATAAATACAAAATAATTAAATATCGAAACATTAAACGTGACAGTTAAGAAATTATCATCATCGTCATGCAAAAAAAAAAAAACTTTCACAACCGATCATGAAATTAAAGATTATTATTAATAATACTTTTAAATTCGATAAACGATGAAAAAAATTAAAAAAAAAAAAAAATTAATAATAAATAAACGTTGCGGATTATCAAATAAAATTTAAAAAGTATTGCAAATATTAAATCGTCATTAAAAACATTCCAAATAAAAAAAAAATATTTAAAAAAAAATGGCAACGTCGTCGTGATTATTAGGAAATGACGTTTGAAAAGGTGAATCCACCACAATTGAAATAAATACAGTTAAAAAAAAAAAAAAAAAAAGACAGACAGCGCTAAAGAAAAGAGAAAGAGAAAGAGAGAGAGAGAGAAGGAGAAAATCACCTTGAAATAAATTACACAAAATATTGTACAATGAAAAATAAAAAAGGGTGGAAAATAAGCAAAAGAAAGACTTGTACTACTAAAGGGTAAGAATAAGAACAAACACTCACGAAATGTTTTTAAAAAAAAGAAAAAGCGTAGGATTTTATATAATACCTTAAACAGGTACGACGACGGCATCACTTTCAATTTTTTTTAATATTCCATATAGAAAAAATAGCAAAGGTATTTGTGATAACATTAAAAAAAAAAAAAAAAAAAAATGTCTCTACTAACTCATCCATTTCCCCCATTTTGTTTTTCTCTCTCTCTCTCTCTCTTGATAAAACGAATAAAAAAAAAAAAAAAAAAAGAATTCATTGACTTAATTGTTTTATTCGCCATTGCTTCCCCGTCACAACTGAATTGTTTTCGAGAGAGTAAATTGAAATCGATTACAAGTAAATTTATCAAAACAAAACAAAACACACAAAGTTTGTCCTGAACATAAGAAAAAAAAAATGAAAATAACAAACACACATTTTAACCTTAATATAAATATTTACACATATATATTTAAGAGAGAGAAAAAAAAAAGAAAAAAAAATAAAACTAAAATATTTATGTTGAATATGACTTATAATAGTAAAAGTCATTTTAAATTGATGACTGAAAATTCAACCAGATAAGCTTCAAATATGGCGACTAGTTTTTCAGAGCCCTTTCCTTCAATAACTATGTATAAAATTAGAGCAAGCTATATAATCAAGATAAATGGGTAAGGGTAAATACAATAAAAACCCTGCCATCCTAGGGATTCATAATCAAGTCATCCAATCATAAAATCAAAACAACATCTTTTAAATTGACCCAAAACTATTGAATTTATTTAAAATATTACGTTTTTCACTCACGGGAAATTATCGCATGTAATAATAATTATTTATTTGACTTGCCTGTAAATTTCGTAGTAAATCCAAGAAATCAAACTCTGGGTAGGAATCTGTTGTTTCGGTGATATCCAAGTCCAACCTAGTTGATGTGTTGTACTTGATAGTTTTGTCAAATTCATTCTTGTGTATTTCATTTTTGTTATCGCACATAATTAAATAACATCAATAAATAACGTAAAGTAAATGAAATTTATCACATATAAAGAACCAATTACATTTTTAACATTTAAACACATGTCGAAAAATGCACCAAACAAGAAACAACATGGCGCATGGCCGTTGTTTTGATTTTGAATACAGAAGATTCTAATTCTATACTTAACTTATGATGAGTTTTTTTAATTTTCAAAATGGCCGCATTTAAACGTCATTTATATAGGGCTCATGTTTAGCTTATGTAAACGTTCAAAATATATATTATACGCGGGTGTTTTATTATTTTATGATTTTTATATATCTATGATTTTGTAAAAAGCAATTGAAATTTTTGAAATAAGAAAACTTTATCTTAAAAATTTTTTAATTTAAACAAAAAAAGGGAAATGATTACGTTAAGTTAAAACTAATTTCCACTCCCGATATTAATAATTTAAAAAAATTTCATTTTATTTATATTAAGTGTGTGTGTGTAACGATTACGGTTTAAATAAATTTGTTTACCTAACGGTTAATCCACCTGCTTTATGATGATAATAATAAAAAGTATCAATTAAATTATAATAAAAATTTTTAATTTGTTTTTAAATAGATTTAAATGATAGATTTTAAATTAAAAACATTTTTTTAAAGTGAAAAATAATAATTTATGTAGTAAACGTTACTTACCCGCATTGTCACGTTCCACATCTGAAAATTTAATCACCTTATTGAAACACTTCAAATAATTTACAAAAAAAAATTAAAATTAAATTTTAAATTAAAATATATTTACGTCATTTTAATTAATTAATTAATTATAAATCATAAAGAAACATTCAAGGAAATTAATGAATTAATAAAAAAAAAATTAAATTAAATTTATTTTAGACAAAAAAAAAAAAGATTGAATTTATTTTTAGCTACATTTATAGTAAAATAATGATAATAATAATTATTGAGGCGTTTTTTTTTATTATTGGATAATTAAGATTTATTTATTAAATAATTTTTAGAGACAACAATAAGCTAAAACATTTTCTTTGTGAATTTTTTTTAATTTTGTAATATATAGCAGTAAAAAATCTATTTATCAAGGCTTTTTTTTTTAAATTAATGATAATTTATTTCGGTGGGCATTATTATTATTATTAATAACATATAAATTTATATATATATATACACACGTACACTTTAATATGTTTTAAAGAGATGAATGAATAATGAATTAAAATAAATAAATAAAACAATGAAATTATACGGGTAAAATAAAGCACAACAACAACAACCTTCAACTCTATTGTTGTAAATAAAGCAAATAAAAAAATAATAATAATAATAATTTGTTACTTTTGTAAAAAATAAATTATTTTAAAACTAAATAATATTTACTTTAGTCATAACATTAAAAAAATAAAAATAAAACAAAATTTTTTACTTAAATTATTTACAAATAAAATGGCGGTTAAGCTTATTTTTGTTTTCCAATATGGCTGACAAGTTACAACTTAACATTTTGTCGAAGGCAATTATTATTATATTATATTAGACGGAAATTTTATTTATTTATTTATTAATTGAAAAATTAAAATTATTAAATGCTTATTAAAATTATTAAAATTATGTAGATATCATCAATAACAATTATGATTATTATTATTATTTAACTTTAATTTATTAATTACGTTTGTTTCCACCCCCCACCCCCGTGCCTCCCCCACTTGCGAAAAGCATTAATATATTATTAAATTTAATTTAATTAAAAAAAATGGTTACATTTGTCAATCAATGACGTCATACATAATTTTTTTTTTTTCTATGCATTTTAGTGTGAATAAGCAAAAAAATAAATAAAAATTTATTAACTTATTAATTAATAATAATAATAATAATAATTTTAATACTAAAATAATTTACCTTAATGTATATTATTTATTCATATTATTTTATTTATTACATTATTATTATTATTTATAAAAATGATAATGAGACACTTTTTTTTTTTTATAAATATATAATTTATATAATTTTAAGCATTTGTTTTTTT
>NW_002987088.1:85992-89758 GCF_000006295.1 Pediculus humanus corporis
TAAAAATTTAATAATAATAATAATAATAATAATAATAATAATAATAATAATAAAATGGAATGAGACACTGAGAAATTTTTTTTTACTTTTTTTTTTTTACAACCGTACTTAATTACAATAAAATTTTTATTATTATTATTTTTCAATCGAATTTATTTAAATAATACAAATAAATAAATTTATTTATATTATTTATTTAACATGACAGTAACTACACATAGATAATTATTATTATTAAATAAAATAAAAAATAAAAAAATTAATAGACTAGAAAAAAATAAATAACTTAAAAAAAAATTTCTTATTACATTTATTTAATAAAAAATATGGCAACTTAAATAAATAATGATAATAATGATGACTAGTTAGAAAAAAAAAAAAATAATAATAATAATAATCTCACGTTGATTTTGTTGAAAAAAAAAAAAAAAAGAAAAAGTTTTTGCTATTTAACAGATCATTATTATTATGATTACCAAAAAAGACAGTATTCAAAAGTTAGTTAGTTAATATCCGTCAAAATTAATAATAATGAAATTAAATTTCATTATTATTATTATTATTATTATTATTACTTAATTTAATTTAAATCATTACAAAAAAAACTAATATTTAATAATAATAATAATAATTTTTTTATACAAAAAAGGAAAAAAATTATATATATATATGTATAAATTTACACGATTTCAAAAAAAAAAAAAAATTACTATAAATTAAATGCGATACAGAAACATAATAAAAGGAAAACAAACAAACAAACAAACAAACAACAACAACAAACATAAACATAAATTTTTATCATTTTTTTTTGACGGTTAAGGAGGACCCATATGCTTTTTTTTTTGTTTGCATTTTTTTTTTATTCCTACCGTCTTTGTTCCCTGACCAGCTAGCTACCCATTTTTATATGGGTTTGAATGGACCCAAAACCAAACGTTCTTTTCAATTTAAAAAAAAAAAAAAAAAAAAAAAATTTATAATCAATGTTTTTGTTTTTTTTTTTTTAATAATTTTTTTTTTTTTAGTTTTTTTCATTAAAGAACTTTCTAGAATTTTAAACAGATGTTTTCTCCTTTTTATTAATTATTAATTTTTTTCTTATTATTATGGGTAACACTCTTAATCTCATTCCCGTGTCTTTAAAAACAATAATAATAATAATCATAAAAAGAAAAAAAAAAAACTTTTTTGTTGGAAAGTAGTTGTTGTGCATATAAACAACAAACTACCCTTAAAATCAAAAAATTGTAATTATTACGTAATCAACATAAATAAATAAATAAATAAATAATAATAATAATAATAATAATAATAATGACGATAATTTTATTTATTTTGTGCAAATTAATAAGCTTTCTTGCACTATATAAAAGCAATCGCACGACAACGTGCTGGAACCAACAACAAATCCATATTAAAATTTTATCAATTATTTATATATATATATATTTATTTTAATAATAATAATAATTTATTTCTTTTGCATTTCTATGTATAAAAATAAATAAATAAAATTTTAAAATATTTAAAAGTTCTTAGAATTTAATTGTGAGGGTTGCAAACAAAAAAAAAAAAAAAAAGTTGCGTGAAAATAATTAATAAACTATTAAGCCTCACACAAAACGCAACTAAGCTAATAATAATACATTTGTGATTATTTTTTTTTTTTTGAACAACCCCCTCCCCCTTTCGCATCCCTTCCCGAAATAACCAATTGTTATTATCATTATTGAGATTTTTACCACCTGGGAGGAAGTCGACGAGTATCCAGAGTAGGTGATAAAAGCGACATTAAATTTTGCGAAGGAGTATTGCTCAAACATTCCATTGTTAATGGCGATTGCAAATGTTTATGTTTGATAACTTCTCTTTCCATAGTCAACGGCCATACATCCTAAAAAAATTATTATTATTATTATAAATTAGTAATTTGTATCGAATTTAATATATCAATAATAATAATAATTATTATAAATTATAAAACCTTCATAAAAATGGCTTCATCTCAGGACGACTCGGACCCACCCCTAGCTTTTCTTCCCGTTAGTGAACCAACAAATGATTTAAGGGCAGCACCGATGCTTTTCCCCGGCGTTTGAGAACCCGATTGACTTCGGGGAATCCCTTGAGGATGAGCATCCAAACATTTTTGATACCTCAGCTAAAAAAAAAAAATTCAAACTATAAACATGTGAATTCATTTAATTAAATCATGTTTTTAAGGTATAATCATTGGGTGTACCTTGCAAGCGGCTTCAATTGTTTTGCAAAGAGCTCCCGAAGAAGGTTCACAATGAAAAACGTGAGCTATAAAAAGATCCTGAGCGGTGTGCATGATAAAACCGCAAAGTTTTACATTTTGACCGATGCCCAAAAATGATAGGTATCTCACACGACATTCGCTAATTACACTATTTTCATCCTGAAAAAATAATAATAATAATAATAATAATATCAGCCATGTTTAAATTTATTAATTTGTGATGTTAAAAAAAAAAAAAATTTAATTTTACCCCGCAGGGTGAAATTGAGATCATGCTAGGAGCTACGGCTATGCTGACATTAATCCAGGTATCCTCAGGTGTGTGAGATAATTGATCGATGGCTTCGTTTAATATGTCCATTCCCGTTGCTTTATTAACCTGACAACTACCTAGGTACTGAGCTTTTAATATTTTTTTAGGTTCTTCCATCGGCGTTGGAAAAGATTGATCTGTAAATTAAAATATAAAGACGGTTATAAATAATTTCAAATTTTTTATTTTTTCTTCGTTTCGTTGAAAATGATATGAATGAGACTTACGGCCTAATGATAATCCTCCTCCATTTCTTTGATGTCTTCGATTTTCCGTCGGTAAATTTGTAGGTCTTACAGCCAATCCTTGCCTTCCGCAGTTATCTGAAATAAATTTTTAAAAAAAAAGGGGGGAGGGGGGAAAGCCGTTAAAAACTCTTCTCCTATTAAATTTTTTTTTTTACTTCAAGAAATACTCACTTATGTCGACGGGTTTTGCAAGATTTTGTTGCAAACTTCTTTCGATCATAATTTTTTTGCATATGTCTCGTAGGGTGTTTGCAATCGTTCTAGCCGATATATCACACCTGAACACGTGACACATGTGTCTTCTGGTTACTTTGTCTCGTGCAACGTATGCAAAATCCCTAAAAAAAAAAAAAACAAAAAAAATTCCCATTAAATTCAAATAAAAGACAAACTTAAAAAAAAAAAAAAATTATATCACATGCAGGTATTGAAATTATACCTTATTTCGTACCTTAATTACACGTGTATAAATTCGTGTATATTTTTTTAGGCTCGAAAAAATAATTCGTGAGATTTTTACACACAGGTTTGACTCTTTATCATTTTTAATTAAAGCATTTGTAAAAAAAATCGAATGAATTGATTCGAGAAATTTTAAATAATTTAAATAATTTAAACAAACAACAACAACAACAAAAACAATCAAAAATTTAAAAAATAAGTAGTCAGCGACAATTTAATTTAATTTAATTTAATAAAAATAAACTAAAAAAAAAACAAAATGTCATGCGTTATAAGCAAATGCAAATAATATTATTATTATTAATTTGAGCATTAGGCAATACCTTAATGTCAATAAATAAATAAATAAAAACAATTTTTAATAATATAAAATGGCCGACGGAAATTTTTACAATAAAGAATGCAAAAAAAAAGAAAAGAAAGAATCCTTCAACGTACCTTTCCCTTCAAAGGTAGATCGTTTATATACATGACGTC
>NW_002987088.1:90195-94710 GCF_000006295.1 Pediculus humanus corporis
TAAAAATTATGATTAAACTCACCTTCCGTTGTCTCTTCCAACACCCCAAACTCTTATCGTATGAATGGGTTGACTATTTAATACGGTGAGCTTTTCCGGATCCATTAATTTTAATGAACCTTCATCTAAATCCATAAACAAATCTTTTCCCTGAAAAAAAAAAAAATTATGCATTTTTTAATTTTGGTTTTTTCTTTAATAAATCATTTTTTGAAAAAAAAAAAATCTCACATCTCCCCAACGTCCGACAACATCCAAAAGATCATTTCGACCCAATGACAAATCGACAATGCATTTATTAACGGCTTTCGAGGATCTTTCCGGTGTTAAATCTTCTTCTGCAATTTCCACCCAACCTAAAGATCTAACAGCGAATCTTATGGGTTTTTGTTTAGAATCGCTACTTTCGACTCTCGCCGGATAACTTCTTCTCCTTTTATATATATAACAAAAAAAAAAAAATTTATTAATTAATAAAAAATTTATTTAATAAATAAATAAATAAAAATTTTAGACTCACTTATAAGCTAAATCTTCTTTTTTATTTATGGATTCGAGAGCCGAACTCGTGTTACTTCTAGTTACGCAATTGATTACCGTCGAAGAATTTAAATCTTCCGTGTCTTTTAAAAACTGTTGAACGATTGTACTGATTTCTTTACATTCTTCGGGTGGTTCTCTTTGTATCGTTCCCGATTTGATATGCCAATAATATGGACCGTCATTATCTGAACAGGAAAACAAAACAAATCAAATCAATATTTAATTAATAAAAACGTAACAAAACGAGACGTTAAAGGTTTTTTTTTTTTTTTTTGTAACCTTCGTGTTTTTCCCATCCTGGAGGTAATCTATCTTTGTCTGGAGTATCCTGAGTATCCGTCGTAGGTGATTGTGAAGCTCTTTTGACAGGCACGGCAAACAAATCATCGGTTAATTGATTATGTAAATTAGAAACATCCTCGAGGTCAATTTTAGAATTTTGGAGGCTATTTATCTGTGAACTATTTAATAATTTACTTATTAAATTTTTTTCCCAACAACTTACAGACCGATTTCAGTTCGGTAACACAATTATTATTATTATGATAAATTAATTAATTAACTTACATGTCTTTATTACGTCTGTATTCTGCATCTTCTATCAAATCCGGTTTGGTTCTCACGATGGCATTTAAATCATTTGGACGCCTTCCCATGTTCAGGTTGTTATAGTTGAAAGAATTGTCTAAACTTGTATCTTTTACAGAATCAAAACTTCTAGAAATGGAACAAATGGAAAAAATTAGAAAATTTTATTTTTGATTTAAAAAAAAAAAAAAAAATGGCTGACACTTTAAAATAGGGTAAAAAAAAAAAAACAACAACGAATATCCTATTTATTAAAACGATACTTTTTTTTATTAATAAGTTTGCAACAAAATTTTTAATAATAATAATAATAATAACTGATATATATGGAGTAATTTTGTCTGATAAATCGATGTGAAAACCGGAAAATCTAATAAGTAAAACTAAAACCTCCCCCAAAAAAAAAAAAATTTTTTTAATAAACTTTTGGAAATTTTCAAATTTTTTTTTTGATTTTCCTAAAACCCCGACGGTTAATAATAATAATAATAATAATAAAGTTAACTTTAAAATTTTCTTTTTTTTTTTTTTTTTTTATAGGAAAATTTTATGATTTACGGGTGTTTTATTTAAATGATGAAAATTTTTTAAAATGAAAACAAAACGCTTATTTATTTTTTATTGTGTAATACATATATATATAAAAAAAAATTATGAAAAAATTTCTAGTATTAAATCGTATTTTAAAATGTTAATCAATATATTGAATATTTAAAAAGTTTCCCACCCCTTCCCCTCCCCCCGCTTTTCCACGACCGAAAAAAAAAATTCATGGCTCGTCGTGAATTATTTAAATTGTTATTTTAAACCTTATTTTCTCTTTCAAATTTTCTTTTTTTTTTTTTTTAAATTATTTATTTTTAACAAACAAATCGATATAATTAATCGTAATAAATTTCGATTAAATTTCAATTTATTTGTGTGTGTGAGAGAGAGAGAGAGAGAGAGAAACTGTCATGGTTTTTTTTTTTTTTTTTGTTCATAATTTATTAAAACATTATGAGAACCATATCGTTCTTTCTCTTTCTTTCAACTACACCATAAAATTTTTATAAATGAATACTAATAATAATGATTATTAAGAATAAAATAATAATAATAATAATATTTATTCTATTAAAATTTTCGTATGACACATTCAAAACTAAAATAATAAAAAAATTTTTTTTTTTTTGCGTGATTTACAGAAGTTGCCATATTGTAATAGAAAATCATGTGGGTTGTTTCGAATTTAAAAAATTTTTTTACTATAAATAAAAAGCATAAAATCAATACGAATAATTTTTTTTTTTTTTTTTTAAATAAGAAAATCGAACTAAATTTTCTTTGAAATAATAATAATAATAATAATGAATTGATTTGATTTTTTTCAAAAAAAAAAAAAAAAGAAACAGAAAAACATACTCAATAGACGACAACAACCAGTTTGAATTTCCAATGATGAGTAAAATAAAAACAATAATTCCAAACAAAAAAATAATTAATAACAATTTCACCGTTTTTAAAACATTACCCGATATAATTTTAAATAACGAATTAATTTTTTTTTAAAAATTTCTCTTTCTTATTGGGAAATTGTGTCGGAAAAAAAAGAAAAAAAAAAGTTGGGGGGAAAAAAAATAACCGATGACTCACTCACTCACTCAAAAAGCTTTTTTTTCTACCGGTTTTGAAATTTCGATCGATGGCACATGCGCAAAAGAATGTTATTCCTTGATAGCAGGGGATGTTAGGGGGTTGTTTGTGTAGCAGCATGCTGTCATTTTTTTTTTTTTTTTTTTTTTTAATTTTGCAAAGTCACGTTTAAAAAAAAAACAAAATTATATATATAAAAAATGGTTGTTACCAAACTCATAATTAACTTTTAATTGTTTACTGTTGTTGTTGTTGTTGTTGCCAAAAAAAAAAAAAAAAAAAGACAAATATCGAGAGATTTACCTGTTGTTGCATTCAATTTTATTAGAATCCAAATTAGTGACGGGACCCGTGTTGACATCGACCCCCATCGAAGTCACATCCAAAGAAGCATAAGATTTTCTACCCTCACATCCGGAACCTGGACGACCACGATTTGGTAAATTACAAACGGCATCCAATTCGTTAATTATTTCCTCGTATAAATCATCTTCAACGTTGGGTACCAAATTTGAATTGAGTGCATCGTCTAAACGAGCCGGATCCAAATGATAATTTGGATTTTCATAGCTTAACAATCCATTTTCTAAAAATAATAAAATAAATACCACTTTATTATTTAATAACTAAAGAATCATTATTATTATTATTAGCACGACATAATTAATTTTATATATATATATAAAAAAAAAAAAATCTCGCTCGAAAAGGTTGATAATGTGTACACACTCACACACACACACATGAGATTAAAAACAAATATTAAATTTCAACATTTTGTTATTTTACAACATTTCCCCCCCCCCAATGTTAAACTTTAGCGACTATACTTTAACTCCTGAAAATTTTGAAATAAAGGAAAATTTTCGTGTAGAAAAAGAAAATTAAAGAAAAACAAACAAAGAAAATAAATTTTGCTCATTCGTAGAGTTAAAAAAATAATAATAATAATAATAATAATACTTTGAGTAATGACTAAAATTGTTTGATACATTTAATTAATACTTCCCCCCACAGCATAAAATTTATTTAAATGTATTATTATTATTATTATATTATTAAAATTAAAAACTAAATTTCGTATACATACATAACCCTACTACACACACCTAAATAATAATAATTATTTAGTAATAATAAATAAACTAATAATAATTTAACATCGAATTAATTAAATAACAAATAAATAAAATTATTACAATTTATCTGATATATATATATACATAAATTCTTATAAAAAATAATAAACTATTTAATTTAATAATAATAATGATAATATCGTCTGTGATATATACTTTAAATAGTAAAAGTCACATATGTTAATTAGATTTTCTTATAAAAAAAAAAAAAAACAAAAAAGAAAAGTTTAAATGGAAAATTGTACATATTGCTTTATAAATAAGTAACGAAAAAAAAAAAAGAAAAAAAACCGATAAATCCTTGACCCGTCACTGTAAAATTGCAACAATGCCTTCTTTTACGTTTCCCCCCAAATAATTTTTTTTTCTCGTTATGATCAAGTAGGTGTATATACACGTGTACGTCTTACGTGGTAACTATATATAAGAACAATTATTATTATTTTATTTTTTTGTTTTTATTGTTTTAGTGACTAAAAACTTTTCGCAAGAAATCATTTAGAGTATCAAATAAACTACTCAACCGCAAAATCTAATAGGGGGGCGGAAAGGAGGGGGGAGAGAGGGAGGGGGAAACGTGATGTTACCTCGGTAACGAAAAACCGTATCA
>NW_002987088.1:95678-97140 GCF_000006295.1 Pediculus humanus corporis
AGTTATATAATAAAAGAAATAATAGTAATACATTCCTACAATCGTTTAAAACTCAAAACCTGTTCGAAAACACCAAACAAACAAACACTCATAATGTTTTTTAAAGAATAATAATGCCAGAAAAGGTAAATCACGCAAACTTAAGTTTTTTTTTTTTTTAAATAAAACGAAAGCTTTGACGTTTTTTAAAACTTAAGTTATTAAGTTAAATTTAAGTTTAATTATATATTTTTTTGATTTACTTACCCAAATAAATATCTTCATCATCGGGGAAAAAAGCCGCCATTCCTTGAGAAGTCAACAGTGTAAAATATGGACTCCGCGTGTTGTCGATTATACTTAAGGGTGGGGAGGTATAAAATTCACCGCACAACATTGAAAATTCATTTATGTCAAGTTATCAGAGTCTTCCTTGAAAAAAAAAAAAGGTTTTATGTTATTTAATTAAATCATTTTTTTTTAAAAAAATATAATAATGAATTTGTGTTCAAAACATACCAAATGTCTTTATCATGATAAAAATGCATATGACATAAATGACACTAAACATTGTTAACCTTAATGATCAAAATTCATTATTATGGCACACAAAATAATAAAATCAATAAAAAGAAAAATTTTTTTGACTACTAAAATTGTTTTAAAATATAAAAGAATACAAAAAGAATTTTATAAATTAAACATTTGAGTTATTAATCAATTAAACTTTAAATAAATAAATATTTTGAGGGTTTTTCATTAACATCTTTCATTTTAACATTATATATGTTTTGATCAAACATATAATACAAAATCAATTAAGTTTATTAAAAAAAAAAAAAGAATCAAAGAAATCTTTTCTGAATGAAACCATAATAATAATTTTTTTATTATTAATAAATAAAATAAAACTGATGACATTGCTTCAAGTCATTATTTTAAATGGATATGAGAATAAAAAATTTTGATGGGTCTTTAATACATATAACTTTAAAATATTTTAATTTGTGCTCGAGAGATAGTTACTAATTAATTTTTAAATATTTACTAATCATTATTTGTAATAAAATTATTGTTTAAATGATGAAAATATCAAATTATTTGTAAATCTTAAATATTCACTATACAAATTAATTTCGTTTGATATGATCATAATGGCGGAGTTAATTGTGACGTCATTAAACAAGCATTATGGCAGAAAGCGAAACGTTTTTTTTTTTTTTTTTTATATTAAATTTGAATTTTTGAAACAATTTGAAATGAAATAAAATGCAAATTAATAAAATCTTTTACAATTGAATTTTGAATCAATTGAAAAAGTAAATTACGAAAAATTACAATTGATTGTAATTGATATTTTGAAATTTAATTTGAATCACTTAAAAAAAATTTGGCGCAAAAAATATTATTTCATGTTGATGCGAAAAAAAATGGTGGAAAAGATGTGAATGTAATTTTTATAAATTAAAAATTTCTAAATATC
>NW_002987088.1:97487-108309 GCF_000006295.1 Pediculus humanus corporis
TATAATTTGGAGATTTGTTAAAAATTTTAATAATTTCTGTATTAAATTCATTTTTTTAAATCGTTATTATGATGAATTATAATTAGCTTACCTTAAATAAATTGCATATTTTATTATAAATTCATAAAATAATCCAAAATGTTAGAATTTTTTTTTTTTAAAATAATTTCACGCACTGTACACCATTAAGATTCAACAACATAACTAAAGCCATATTTTGTTCAATAAAACAGTTTCATATTTTACCGCTTGAAGCAGCACTAGTCCCTCCCACTCTCCCTCCCTCTTTCCCTATCTCTCACTCGAATAGTAAATTCGTTAATTTTTTATTTTTAATTTTCTTTTCTTTTCTAATTTTTTTTTTCCCCTTAAAATTTTTCAATTTAAAATAAATAAATAATTAATTAAACAATATAGAAATTTTGGAAATATAATTAAAAAAAAAAACACATGGAATTTTTACCTGGATTCACACAAAATTAAAAAAAAAAAAAATTCTTTATTACTTGATTTATGTATTAATAAATTTTTTCTTTTTTTAAATAATGAAATGTGAATTATTAATATCAAACAATTATTTAAAATAAAAATAATTTTAAACAAAGATTTATTGATTTACAATAAATTATATTGTTTCTCATGACATTTTTTCTGTTTCTTTCATAAAACACCAAAATTAAAATAAACTTTAAAATTGTTGAAATTTCTAATTAATTATTTATTAACGTTTTTATTAAAAATTTGTTTATTTTTTTAAAACTTATTATTAAAATTAAATAATTTTTTTAATTATTGTAACGTGGTATTTATATCTATTAAATAAAATAACTGTTAAAAATAAATTTAGGTGAACAAAGATTTAATCTCATAACCAGAAACTGTTTAAACTCAGAACCACTTTTAAAAAGTTCACACTAACTACTAATAGCTGTTTATAATAAAAAATTCATCTGAAAACAGGTAAAAAAAAATCCTTTTTATTTATATGTCTTAGTAAAAGCATTCCATTTTGTTGTAGAAAAATTAAAACAATAAATCAAAACGTAGAAAGTATAAGGTTGTAGCAGAAACGAATTACAATTTGTTTTCCATTTTAAAATGTGAACGTGTATAATGTAAACGTAAAATAAAATTAAGTATAAATTTTAAATTTAAATTTATTAAATTCTGTAATAAAATATGAAAATATAAAGCATTTATTGCATCACAAAAATATTTTAAACTTTTTTTTTTTTTAAATCCAGTATTCGAAAAATACCTTAATCAATTCAAAATTTCAAACAGCCATTTCCATTTGAATTTTCGGATATGGATTGTATCCTTCCAATTTAAAATCATCAAATTTAAAATCATTGATGTTTGATACTTGTCTAACAATGGATAATTTTGGAAATGGTCTTGGAGTTCTTTGAATTTGCACTTCTAAAGGTTTTAAATGATTTAAGTATATGTGAGAATCTCCCATCGAATGTACAAATACACCAGGCTAAAAAAGTGATTTTTTTTTTTTTTCTGATTTTAAAGAAAAATTTATAAAATGTTACTAAGTGTACAACTTACTTTTAAATTAGTTACATGTGCCACCATATAAGTCAGTAGTGAATAACTTGCTATGTTGAATGGTACACCAAGTCCCATGTCGGCAGACCTCTGATACATTTGCGAATTTAGTTCACCGTTAGCTACATGAAACTGGACTAAACAATGACAGGGAGGAAGAGCCATGATGGGAATATCGACGGGATTCCAAGCAGACATAATCATTCTTCTATCATAAGGCCTTTTTTTTATTGTATCTATAATGTTTTGAAGCTGATCAATACCTTGATTGGTGTAATCGTCATGCATTGTTTTATACTTGGCTCCAAAATGCCTCCACTGAAAACCATACACAGGCCCTAAATCTCCTGAAAGTATTAAATACCTAATTAAAATCTAAGATGAATGAATATAATTATATAAAAACTTACCCTCTTCTCTATCGTAAAATCCTAAAGAATCTAAGAATTCTCTAGAACTGTTAGCATCCCAAATTGAAACTCCTTTTTCTTTTAACTCTAATGCATTGGTAGAGCCCCTCAAAAACCACAACAATTCCTCCACAATTCCTTTCCAAAAAACTCTTTTGGTCGTCAGCAAAGGAAAAACTCCTAAGTTTCAAAATTAAATTTCTATTTATGTAAAGTATTTTGCTTTTGAAAAAAAAAATTTTTGTTAATTACCAAGGACATTATTTATACTAAAAATTTTATCATTTATAATTCAATTTAGTTTTTAGTAAAGGAATCAAAATATTTTACACTTTTGAATTCCTGTTAAATTTTACAAATTTTTGCTCTAAATAGAACGCAAAAATAATTTTAAAAAAATTTAATTTACCATCTTTTAGAGACCATTTCATTTGAGCGCCAAAAATTGACAAAGTGCCTACTCCAGTTCTATCTTTCATTTCAACACCATTTTTCATTATATTTTTAATGTGATTTATGTATTGATACTCCTCATGATTTTCATGACACTCTTTACCGTTTAATACTGAGTTTTCGTTTAAACTCATCTTAAGTATAAAAAAGAAATATAAAATACTGTTTGAAACTGAAGCCCCTGATACACAAAGTTTAATAAAACGTGGCATTAGATTTAAATTATTCTATTTCCACAAATATTGTCATGGCCGATAAGTATTTGAGAAATGATTGCCTTTGGTAAAAAATGGTAAAACTATTATTTTTTGAAATATAGCACCCTGAAATTTTAGTAAATATGTATTAAGCCAGTCTTTTTTTTAAGATTGTAACTTTATTTTAATTTTTCAAAACCGTATCTAAGTTATTAAAACGTAAAATTTTCTAGAAAACATTTATGCATTAAATTTGAATTTTGACAGTTTTAATTTGATTTTAGGGTGCGAATATCTCTCAGCTGGAGAGAGACATTGGTTGTGACCAGTTTCCTCCAAATGAACATTATTTTGGACTAGTTAATGTAAGTGATTGGCGTTTACTTATGAAATGTATGAAAATTCAACAAAAGATGTTACAGTCAATGTTTTCTTTCTACCACAAAGTTTATTCTATTTACTAGAATATAAATTATACATTTTTCGATATTGAAAATAAGAAATTTATTACATTATTATTAATATTTTAAAGAACATTTTGTATAATTTCTTACAGTTTGGAAACACTTGCTACAGTAATTCAGTACTTCAAGCTTTATATTTTTGTAAGCCTTTTAGGGAGAAAGTTTTAGAGTACAAAGCGAAAAATAAAAGGTCGAAAGAAACATTACTTACATGTTTAGCTGACTTATTTTATTCGATTGCTACTCAAAAGAAAAAAGTAGGATCAATTGCTCCTAAAAAATTTATCGCAAGGCTGAGAAAAGAAAAAGGTAAAAAAAATATATAATTGTAACAATTTTTAACTAAATGTATCATTTTTAATGAGATTTTTTTTTTTTTTTTTTTCATTACTTTTTTATAGAAGAATTTGACAATTATATGCAACAAGATGCCCATGAGTTTTTTAACTTTTTGGTAAATCACATAAATGAAATTATTTTGGCGGAAAGACATCAAATCACCTCGAATAAATCAAATAGTAAAGGAACAAGTATTAATATAATTACAAATAATTCCGGTGATTCAGGGTCTACAGAGCCGACATGGGTCCATGAGATTTTCAAGGAATTCTTACCAGTGAAACACGATGTTTAAATTGTGAAACAGTGTGTATCTTTAAAAATTTTTTTATAAAACTTGCTTATTATGAAAGTACTTTTTGTAATATTTATAATGTAGGTAAGCAGCAAAGATGAAGATTTTTTCGATCTACAAGTTGATATTGATCAAAACACATCAATAACTCATTGTTTAAAATGCTTTAGCAATACAGAGACTTTGTGCGGTGATAATAAATTTAAATGTGACAATTGTAGTTCATATCAAGAAGCCCAGAAGAGAATGAGAGTGAAAAAACTACCAATGATTTTAGCGCTTCACTTAAAAAGATTTAAGTACATGGAGCAATATAATAGACACATCAAAGTGTCACATAGAGTTGTTTTCCCTTTAGAATTAAGATTATTTAATACGGTATGATAGTATTATACTCACCTAATTATTTTTTCTAAATAGAAAATTTCCATAACATAACATAATTTTTTTTTTATCAGTCCGATGATGCTGTAAATCCAGATAGACTGTATGATCTGGTTGCTGTAGTTATACACTGTGGTTCTGGACCCAACAGGGGTCATTATATTAGTATAGTCAAAAGCCATGGGTTTTGGTTATTGTTTGATGATGACATGGTTGATGTAAGTATATTTTACAACCTGTACTTATTTAAACATGCAACCGTACCTGAAAACAAAAATTAAAAATTAAAAAAAATATATATATATTTTTTTTTTTTCAGAAAATTGATGCTTCCACAATAGAAGATTTTTATGGTTTAACTTCGGATATTCAAAAGTCATCAGAAACTGGATACATTCTTTTTTATCAATCACGGGATGTCACTTGTTGAAAAAATTTTTTTATTAAATACATAAGTAAAATTATTATTATTATTTATAATCAAGTTACCTTGTTATTGTAATTATAGAGTTTACATAAAAAAAAAAAAAAAAGTTTTTAATTTTTTTAAATTCCTTTTCTTATTTAATAATTTTTTACAACAATATCAACTGTTGACATCATCAACATTATATTTTAAATTTAACTTTTAAGGGAATTAAAGTTTTTTTTAATATTTTGCAAGAAAATTAAGTTATCAAAGTTGAGTTAGTTTAAAAATGATGGCAGAATAATGTTCGAGAAAAATATTAAGGAAAATATAAGATAAAATAAAAGAATTGCTTGAATTATAAATTTGTTTGCTGCTATATAAAATTTTACAGCAGGTGAAGACTTGGCTAGTTTTTTAAAATAATTTGATTAATTATTATAAGTCAAAGTGAATTAGTCTAAACTAGGAATCCCTACAAGTGCCATAAATTCAAATCAATGACAAAAAATTTAAAAAAGTCAATCTGTCTGAGAAACCTGAGGAGTATTATCAAAAACAATAATTTTTTTCAAAACATTTTCATTTCAAAAAAGCTAAAAAATTATAATACATACCTTGTTAAATAAAAACAGCATTTAAGGTTTCCACATACATTATTAAGATATCCTTGATGATTTTTACCTAAACATGTAAAAAATATACAAAATGCACATACACTTTTTTCACAAAATAATTTAAACAATTTAAACACTGCAAAATTTTAAAATGAAATCATTACACTAAAACCAGTAAAATTAACATTAATAATAACTTTTTTTTTTTTTTAAATTTAAATAAAAACTAAAAAAAACTAACAATTCTTACTGAGAATTAAGAGTCAAGTGGTAAATAAACCGCCAATTTTTATTGTATTAGGGAAACCATTTTTATTAACGAACATTTCTTTGAATTTAAATTTTTGAAAAAATAATTAATCCGTTATAATTTCTAATCGTTGTATTAATATATAATTAAATTTGAAAAGGTAAAAAATCAAAAATTTTTTTATGAAACCTTTAAAAAAATGTTTAACAAAACGATTTTTAAACAAAATTCGATTAATTTTTTTATATATTAACCAACCACATTATATGAAAATGACTAATAATAAAAATTTTAACAAACTTTAAAAAAAAAAAAAAAAAAAAATTTATAATCAATTTTTAAATTAATATAATTTACAATATAAAGTACGAAATATTTAATAAAATAATTATTAAAATACACAACTTTAACACATTATTATTCTTATATATATATATATAATATTATTTACAAAATAGAAAATACCATCAACTTATTTTCCCAAAATAATATACACAATTATAAAAAACATTTCATCACAATCAATATCGATTGAAATTACTTTTTTTTTTATATCCATTTATTACATATAACATTAAAATAACAAATAAATTTGTTTTTAATTCATTACATTTAGCTTTTATAAATTATAAATATTAATTCGACAATAGTTTCAAGGGGAAAAAAAAAAAAAAAAAAAAAATTCATTCGATTATAATTATATATAAGTGGGATTAAATTTTTTCTCAAACATTTACAAAATATTACAATAAATTGTTAAAAATAATCAAAATAATAATAATAATGAAAAAAAAATTTGATCATAAAAAAAAAACAGATTAAAAAAAAAACAAAAATAAATCGAGATAATATTATTTTTACAAAATTAATTAATTAATTAAAATAATATATAATGAAATTCAAATATATATAAGTGTATATATATATATTATAAATAAGTAATCAATAATAATAAAATAATGTGTAATAATGAAAATAATAATAATAATAATCCCTACACCAAATCAATCTTTTTTTTTTTTAAATGATAAGTCGGCTTATGAACAATACGAGTATGGATAAAAATTATTAATCGAATAAAAAAAATTTTTTTTCAAATATTTTTTTAATTTTAAAACTGTTATTTTTTCGTTTTGAAAAACCTAATTTGCCTATTTAAAAACTTTAAATAAACTATTTAAATATGGCATAGTCTAAAAATTATTAAATATTGTTGCGAAAAAAAAAAAAAAAAAAAAATTGTAAAAATGATACCTAAAAAAATAAATTTTTTAAAAATATTACAATGATGTAAACCTGATTGTCGACAAACAATGGTGTGTAACTTTTAATTTGACTGCAAATTAATGAAATATTAAACGTTTCATATATCATTCGCTATTAAAAATGATCAATCATAATTAAGAAAGATATGAAAAAAAAAAAAAAAAAAAAAAAAAAAAATTAAATGGTTACAAAGTGTCAATAGAAAAACTTTGCGTGTGAAAACCTAATTGGGGGGTGTCATGAAAAATTATTATTACTTGAATGAATTTCTTAAAAGATTGAAACCCACAAGTTTTGTCGACATTCACTTCATTAAATTCTAATTTAAAAGAAAAAATAAATACTTGAAAAAGCCGAATCTTTAAAAATAAATTATAAAAGCTTTCTACGCGATAATTAGAATAATTTTTTTTTTTTTCATTTCAAGTCCACACACTGGTTTAGGAAATTTGAGCACCTATATTTTTTTTTTAATATGTCTTAATAAACGAACCTTTTTCTTTATTAATTTCTCTTTTTCCTAAAAACTATTTCTACTTTATGTACAATATTCATAATTTTTAAATCAATAATTTTGGCAATTATTATTTAATTTTTTATCACAGTTGTTGAAGTGTTGCTACCATGTCATATTACTGTCTTTGTCCGGACTGGATGACTGCATTGAACCCTTAAAAATTCACATAATGAAAAATTAATTTAAAAAAAAAAAAAAAAAAAATATGCAATAAATATTGAAAAGAAAGTTTTCTATTTAAAGAAAACTTACGGGTAAAAATGATTCGAATGAGTTGAAAGGATTTATTTGTGAACCTTGTGTTCTTGGCGGAGAACCAAGATCACTCAAATGTGAAAGCTGTTGTGTTAATCCTTCTAATTCATTATTATCTACTACAGTCAGAATAACCCAAATAACATCTTGAAAACAAAAATACCAATTTTAAACTTTAACTTTTAAATTAAGGAATGCTATTTATCTTTAATTATTAATTAAACTTACCTCCGAAATAACTACCAGAACTAGTACACATTCTCCATTTACTTTGATATATACCAGGTTCGGATGGACTTATCATTTCAATACTAAGACAAGTGCAACAACCAGGAGCTATAGGCACTACAGGTATTTTTTCCTGATGAGACATACACACCCCACCAGTGAATTGTAAATAACAGCCAGCAGGCCATAATTCATTTCCATTATTTTGTATATACCATGATTTGATAAATCTGCAAAAATAATAACAGAGTTTAAATTTTTCGATAAGAGTACACAAGGGGCAAAAATTTAAAGTCAGGACTCATAAAGTCGAATTAAAATTTACATAAATAAAAAAAAATAATAGAGAAACATAAACACAAAAGAATATTTTAAAAAAAATAAATTGTTAAAAGCTGATGACATGCCGGCAATAAAAAATAAAAATTAGACGGTGTAAAATTAATAATAAGAAGTAATTTCAAAAGTATGTAACATCTTAAATTAAAAATATAGCTCAACTATTAAATTTTTAGAAATTTTTGAGAAAAATTTTAAAACATGATTTTCGAACCTCGGCATAAATAAAAATTTTTTACATTAAAACCTGAAATGACGAAAAATAAGTAGGACGAAAAACAGCTTAAAAGATACAAAAATAGTTAATGGTAAAATTATTTCATTTTTCACAACAAAAAATGGCATTAGAAAATATGTTTCCATCGAAATACTTAAAATAAAATATCGAACATAAAAGGTGACTTACTTTGTATTGGGTGAGATACCATCTCCCTTTGCGACAGCTACATCCTTAGTTAATATCATTGAAGGCAACTTATGTGAACTATTGATATCAAAATATGATCCAACAGCTGCTTGAAGATTCCTGTTAACCAAAAAAAAAATTATTTGCAAAATTACTAATGGTGTGTAAAACAGTTTAAAAAAAAAAAACTTTCAAAAGTACTTTTTTTTTTTTTTTTTAATTAAGTGAAAAAATCATATATTTATTATTATTTTTAATTAACTTTATAATTTAATATATATATAATAAACAAAACATTATTTGCAATTTGATAAAAATCTTTTAAGAACTGATAAGTAACACAACAAAAGATTCTCAAGGTTGACGTCATTCTGTGGTCAGGAAAAACTTTGCTTATATTACGCACAGAACAATAACGAACTTGAACCACATTTATATAAGTTAAATTATTATTATGTCTTACCAATTGTTCATTTCTAAAAAGAATGCTGCTGTATTCGAATTAATTTGATGACCTACTATGGCCTGTAATTGTTTAACTAAATCATCCTTATCAGTGGTCCCCATGCAACTGAATTGATGTAGTAACGTTTGATCTATTTCATTATCGACATCCATTTTTAATAAAGTTTTTAAATATATATATATATATATATTAAGACCTAACTAATTACCGAGCAAAAATATATATTTATTAATAATAAATTTATCCAAAACTATAACAAATGTTATAGTAAAACAAAGTTTAAATAAATTACTTTGGTAAAAATATCATAAATAATAAACACACAAGAAAACAAACAAATACAATATCGCCATCTTTAAAAATGATCATGACTCTTGAAACTGAGTCGCAAATTATGAAATATTTTTATTTTGAATCAGTTTCTGAAACAAAAATTGCCGCCATTTCACAATTATGTTTAAAAACTATAATTGTCGTTAAAAATGAAAAAAAATTATGATATTAAAAGTTTTTAAGAGAAGAATAGACACTTTAAAGAAAATTGAATACGTTTTAACAAATTAAAATACGTTGTTGGTCAACGTTTTTTCAAGATGGTGAAAATTTTTCAACGGTTTTTATAAAGTTTTTAAAACTGGGAAAAAAAATTTTTTCCTTTATATCTAATAATGTATGCTCTGAAATTAAAATTATAACTTGTTTTAAATTGAAAGGAAATAAATTTCGAGTTTTTAGCTTAAATGTAATAATATTTTAAAAATTTATTAATACTTGATTTAAATTTGTCATACAAAAGAACCATGTATAATGCAAACACATTATGTAATGAAAATAACTGATAGGGAATTAATTTAATTTATTATTATTATTATTAATATTATTAGTTATTAAGTTCAATAATTTCCCTTATCAAATAGTGAATAAGGTATTAGAATAAAAAAAAAAAAAAAAAACTGAATTTTATACCTTGATTTCATATCAATTACTATTAATTATAAGTAATTTTGTTATATAAATGTAAATGATTTATAGACTCAGAGATATGTATCAGAAACAATAATTTGTTTATGTTTTTTCTTTTTAAAAAAAAATTTTGTTTGCATTGTGTTTGTCTCTCTCTCTCTCTCTTAAATTAGTTTAATTTTAAATTTACATGTTATCAGTAAAAAAAAAAAAGTTGTTTGGTACAAATGTATTGTGTAATATATTTGTGATTAATTATACAATTGAAATTAAAAATTGAGGATATTTGCACTTTATCACAAAATGTTTAGAAAAACTTTTTTTTCATAGTGATTTCTTCAACGAAAAAAATTTAATTTACTTAAAATGTCTGTTAAAAATCATTTAGATCAATCATTTATTGAAAGTGAACAAAATGAAAAGAAAAATCAAGCTGTTGAAAATTGTTATGAAGGAAATGAAAAAAATGAAAATTTCATCAAAACCCAATTCTTGAAAATTTTTTCAACATTAGGAATAAATTCAAATTTATTTTTTTTAAAAATGTCATTATTCTTTATGTATGGGGGTAAGATATAAAATTAATTACTTAAACTTTTACTTATAACAACCAAACTAATAATTTCAAACGAAAATTTTTTATTCCAGCTACTGCAGCTCTTTTACCTTATTTAACTATTCATATGCAAAGCATTGGTCTAACTGTAGAAGATATTGCTGTTATATACCTGGCATTACCTCTGACTACCTTTTTGGCTCCTCCTTTAACTGGTATTAACTTAATTTTTTTTTCATACCAAAAGTTTATTACATTTTATTAATGTGAAATTTTTGAAAATAGGGTATCTGGTAGATAAAATAGGAAATTATAAACCTGTGGTGATATTATCTGTCATTTTGAATTTTGTTTTCCATCATTCTCTTTTATTTATACCTCATCAAGAAACTCCTGGTATGATGCCAGCTGCCTATGTGGTCCGGCATCCAGCAACAGGTAAAGTAGA
>NW_002987088.1:109023-128493 GCF_000006295.1 Pediculus humanus corporis
TTGAGATTTCATTTTGATTCACATATTAATGGAACGACTTTGGGGTAAAGCAAAATTGAAATGAATTTAATAGAATTTAAAAAAATTTTTGTTTTTGTTAAAACATTTTTTTTTTTTTTTTTTTTTTTCAATTTGAGGCATCATAAAAAGAAGCACAAAGATAAGAAAAAATCTTCAACGTCTTTGCAACTTGACGTGGAAGAAGATCCAAGAGCATTTTTTTTTATTGGATTGCATAAAAATTTAGGGGATCCCATTGAGCAACTCGGTGAGAGACTTATTAAATAGTTTTTTTAATGGCGAGTTTCATTTTTAGAAGAAAAAGAAATCTGTCTTACCTGTTTTCGAGTTTAAGATTCAGTTTCACTACATCTTTTAGAGTGTGGTCGTGATGACAGCTCGAATAGTCAACAAATACCTGAAAAACAAAAAAAAATTGCTTAATTTTAACAATGACCATAGAAATTTATATAATTTTTTATTTTAAGGGTTGGAAATCGAACCAGATGAGGATGAAAATGAAACTGTCACGGATTTTAGAACAAGGTTTGGATCGGAGCTTTTACTGGAAGCAGGTGTCAACGTGACAGCACTGGAAGAATTTGATCTGAGATGTGGAGGACTAGTACTGGCTACAAATTTAACCCTTGTTAGACTCAAAGACCTAGCAGCAGATTGTATGCTGCAAAAATGTAATTTTATGTGAGTGAATCACCATAAAAATATTTTTATCAAGCAAAAAATTATCAAGTTACAAATACAAAAAAAAAAACTCTTAAATTTTAGTGAAGGTGGTCCAGAAGTTTGCCCTCCAGATTACAAAGAATCTGACGATAAAACATTTTGGATATACTTCTTATTAAGGTTTATTGGAACTACGATGCTGAGTGGAAGTGTGACAGTTATGGATCCGATCGCTTTGGTATTGATTCAACAATATGGAGGAGAATTTGGTAGAGAAAGACTTTTTTCAAGTATTGGAATGGCATTATTTTCACCCCTAACTGGAATTCTTATTGACTATTATAGCAAAAATTTAGGTGAATCAAAATTCATATAAAGATAATAATAATAATGATTTTATTAACTGAAATTCTAAAAATTTTTTTAGGGTACACCGACTACAGTGCTGCATTTTATACATATGACATACTCCTCATAATATCAATACTGACGATATGCTTAATGCCACCTGCTCCCCGTCTTCCAGCGGATAATATTCTCAAAGATACATTAGCCATAATAAAAATGCCTCACGTTGTTCTTTTTATAATATTTTTATTTCTCTTGGGAAATTTTTGGGGTTTTATCGAAAGTTATGTATTTTTATATTTAAAAGAATTGGGTGCAAGTAATTATCTATTAGGTAATAAATTAAAATTTTAATTATAAAAACCTGTAAATAAGTTACAAAAAGGGATTGAGGCGAAACTTTTTTTTTTTTTTTATTAGGGATTACCATTACGGTAGGAACCATAAGTTCGATGCCATTTTTATACGGAGCCGAAAGAATAACGAAAAAATTAGGACATATAAACATTATTGTATCGGCATTTTTTTTACATGCGATTAGACTAATGGGTTATTCGTTCATTGAGTGAGTTTTCCAAAAAAAAAATTTTTTCGCTCGAAATTAATAGAGTAATTAAAATTCATTTGAAATAAATTTTTTCCAGGGAGGCTTGGTGGTGTTTTCCATTTGAAGCAATGGAAGCTTTGGCTGTTCATTTAATGTGGATTGCAGCTGCAACCTATTGCGCCCTACTAGCACCTAAAACATTACTTGCTACTCTTATTGGAGTACTTGGAATGGCTCATTTTAGTTTGGGTATGAATAAATTAATATCTATTGGTAAAAGTTTTTCGGTTTCAATAATAAATGGGGTTTTTAGGAAGAGGAAGTGGAAGTTTTGTCGGTGGTATTCTTATCAGTACGGTAGGAACTCGAAAATCATTCAGAATAATGGGTTTTACTGCTGTTGGAGGAGGGATATCATATTTTCTACTTCATTATTTATGGTTGAAAAATTTAAAAGTTGTAAAAGAATTAGAAGCTCTGTACAAAGCGGGTAAAAATTATTTTTTATTACCCGAGTTAATCACATTCATCATTTTCAACTGAAATTTTATTTTATGATTCAGAAATGGAGGAGAAAACGAGACAGTTGAAAAGAAAAAAAGGACCGTTGATGAAAGACGTCGCCATATCAGCAGAAAGATTAAGTTTGATGATAGAATTTAATAATCGGGGATCTCTCAGATCGTTCGAAAGAAGTATTAATTATTTAAGTAGAGGAAGCGCATCAAAAGTGGACATGTTAAAATCTGTCCAAGATGTTGACAATGGAAGATTTTCAAATTTGTCAGTACAGTTAAAAAATTCGGCTCCTAATTTAAAGCGGAGGGAGAGTATCGGTAAAGAAACGGATACGGAAAAGAAAAGGGTAAATGGGAAGTTAGAAGATTTTTTTTTTCTTCTCTTGTTTACCATACTAATTTCAATAATAATTTTTTTTTTACGTCAAGGTATTTAAAGGTTCGGAACCGAACGTCATCGCAAGTTCCGTAAAAAAAAATTTGGATGTAGATGGTACTCTATACAGTTCAGATTCAATATTAGAAGAAGAAGAAATCCTATTGAAAGAAGAAACGATTAATTGTAAATTCCTATCGGAAAAAGAAGAAAAACTTGTTTTGTAAAAAGTTTTTTCGTCGAATCGTATTTAAATTAGATTAATGAAAGCTGAGAAAGAAATAAAAAAAAAAAAAAAAAAAAAAAATTTTTTTTTTAATTTGAGATGTGAAACCAACAACAGACTTGAATAGACTAAGCTAAGAAATTGGCGGCTATCACATTTCTTTACGCTACCTTATAAGGTCTCATTGGCATACACCCAAAGTCCTCCTTTATATTTATGACGTCATTAAGCAGAAAAATCCTACTTGTGCTTTTTTTTTTTTTCTCTTTTCTCCCCATGTTTATCTTTTTTTGATAAGAAAATGTCTGTGTCAAATTTTTTTTTTTTTTATAACTTTCTTACAAAATATGTACTCCTTTATATAAAAATATATTTATGTATAACTCTTATAATAAATAGGATTGCTAAATATAAATAAACAAAATGCTGTTTTTTTTTTTTTTTAAAGTGACCTTTTCCTGCATAATTTACGAGCAACCATATTTTAAAAGATATTCATTCATTGATGCAATATTGAAATATTCAAATGATGATTTTAGGGTACCAAACAACGATCAAAACAATATAGTAATTAAATAATATAATATGGAATTAGTTGTGGTTTAGTTATCAAAAAGGGCTTCCATGATTTTTACATGTCAAGTTATGCAAACCGTTATGCAAAAAATTTTGATACAAAAATAAAAAATGATGATTTATTATTGTTCCTATGGTGTTACATTTCTTTCACATAATTTATAATCGAAATTTTTCTTTACGTAACCGGTCAAGTAAATAAAAACCCCCTCGTCCATTTAACAACGGTATAGAATTTACCGAGGAGGACTTCTTAGCTCCTAAAGTTTTATTTTGGTAATGTAATAACGCATGCGTATTTAGGGAAACCCAAAAGTGAATCTTTGGACGTCAGCTAGTCCACATTCCTCCACGGCAGAGACTTCAAACAAATTCTCTCCCGTTTGAACTTGTTTTTTTTTTTTTTTAAAAAAAAAGTGTAAGTACTTTTATTTATTTAATAATTAATATAAATAAATTGTAAATTTTATAAGACAAAAAAAAAAAAAATTGTTTAATTTTTAAATTTATTCACGCGCGTTTTTTTTATTTTTTTTTACATACGATTGTTTTAAACGTACATATAACTTATTTTTTTTAAAAATATTATTGTTTTGTGTTTTTGATAATTAAATAATTTGCAGTGAAGTTGTAAAAGTGATTTTAGTGGTAATTGATTAAGAATAAATTTAATAGAATGGTTTAAATGAGAGATGTTATAAATCTGTATATAGCCAAGTCCTAAATTTTTCTCACGATATTTAAATCATTGTAACTTTCTATCTTTTTTTTTTTTTTTATCGAAGAATACAGTAATTTATATATAAATAATAATAATATCAAAAATAAACATACCGACTTTTCCTGGTGTAATTAAATGAAATTTAAGAAGAGATTGTAAATTTCTAAGTTTAGACATACTTTGAGATTTCACCGACATTTTGTGCGCATGCGTAGAAGTTACTCCAACCACCAAAAATTCCCTGACGAAAAAATTAAAAAAAGATAAAAATAAATATTCTGTTAAAAATTATATTTAAAAAAAAAAAAAAACTGGAATATTTTTTTCAAATTTTTATTGATATTTATAGAAATTTAAATTATCATCCTTAAAATTAATAATAAAAAGTGAAAAAATTTTTGATTAAGGGAAATTTTTGATTTAGAGTAGGCGGTGACCGATTTTTTTTTTCCCTCCATTTGTTCCTTTTTTTTTTTTTATATATTAGTTTTAATCCGTTATACTGCAAAATTGAGATTTTTATTTATCTAAAGTCGAAAAATAATTTTTTTTAAGTTTTCAATTGTTACAAATGTATTTTACTTTTCAAAAATGAAATATTTTATTTGAAAAAAAAAAAAAAAAACTAAAATAACGATATAATTTTCATTTTAGATCTTTAAATTTCCGTAAAAATGTCGGACGAAGAAGAAGTTTACTCGTAAGCAAATTTTTTTTTACTTTTAGAATTTCAAAAATTTTAAATTTAAAAATTATATTTTTAAATGAGTAAAATTAATTTTGATTTTTTTCTTTCTTTCATTTCAGCGAGGAGGAAGAAGAGTAAGTTTTGTATTCAATTCAATTTTTTTTTAAAGAATTTCAAAATTCATTGGATATATTTCTTAAGGCTATATTATTCCTAACTGAAAAGTAAAAATTTATCTAAAGAATAAAAGAGATTAAGTGCTAATTTTCAGTATTACAACACATTTAAAATCATTATTAGATTATTGTATAAAACAATTGAAAGTCCATAATATAAGTAGGCAAAAAAATTTTTTTTTTATATATGATGCTTGGACTTAAAGAATAAAACAGGAAGTTTATATAAAGTCTTACTACTACCTATTTAAACTATTTTAAATAAAATATTGTCTGTCAATTAAACAGTTCTAACAGTTTTTGTTTTTTTTTTTTTCATTTTTTTTTTTTTTTTTTTCAATTCGATTCGGTTGTTTGTGCTTGGAAAAATGATTGAAAAAACAGGGAACCAACACCATCCGTCAAAAAAACAGAGTAAGTTTCTTTTTATATATATTATTTTTTATAAAATTATTAATAATTATTCATTTAAATAAACAAGAATAAAAATTACCATGAGTTACCACACCATAGGTGTGATATGAATTGTGGGTGTTACGATTGCAAAAAAAAATAAATAAAAAGTAAAAATTATTATAAAAATGTATGGTAGAAGCTTTTTTTAGTTAGTTAGTTTTGATTAATTAACAATTTATATTATTATTATTATTATTTAAGTAGTAGTAGGTGATACATCACCTGTAATTTTAAAATGATTTAGAACAATTGCTTTAATTGTTGTTATTGTTGTTGTTGCCTGCTTTTTTTTTCTCTCTTACTAGTATTTAAAAAAAAAAAATTAGTTTTATGGTATTTATATAAAATTAAATATCATTTTTTCTTACCTCTATGTAGTTTTCCTCTTCCTTATATTATTAGCCTTTATACATAAATTTTTTTTTTTTTTTTTTCTAACTAAAAACTATTTTCTTTATTTTCTTGTAGGAGTAGACCATCCTTGAGGTAATTATTTAAATAATTGATATGTTTTCTTCACCGTTTGTATTTTTTTCTGCAAAAAAAAAAAAAAACAAAAATAATTAAATTATATAATATTAAGAAAAAACAACACTTACAAACAAATTACTAACTTTTGAATTAAAGATTTTTGTCTGTAGTTTTTTTTTTTTTTTTTTAACTTGATATGATGATATTGATGATGTTCTACGTGTTTTTGTTTTAACTCCGACATATTTGCTGTACAAAGAAAAAAAAAAAAAAAAAAAAAATTTTTTTAGGTCTAATTTAAATTTAAAATAATTATAATAAAATGCTCTGCTTAAACGATAATCTCATAATTAATTTAATTATATATATATAATGAACATTAATAGGTTAATAATATTAATTGTTATGAATAATTTGCACAATTAAAAAAATAATGTTTAAAATAAAATTATTATTTTTTTATTAATTAAATTATTATTATTATTTTTATTTTATTTTAATAGAAGCGAAAGCGATGGAGATCCGGAATTCATCAAGGTAATAAAAAAAAATTATTAACTAATAATTATTTAATTAATTAATTAATTGAAATATTATTAAAAATTTTTTTATTTTAGAAACAAGAACAGAAAAACAAGGAACTTGATGATCAGTTAAAGGAATACATTTCGGAATGGAGAAAACAACGATCCAAAGAAGAAGAAGAATTAAAAAGATTAAAAGAAAAACAAGCTAAAAGAAAGGTGAAGAAAATTATATAGAAAAATGGAAAATGATAACAAATGAATGTGAATTTGTAATCGAATTTTATTGGTTTTCAGGTCATGAGAGCCGAAGAAGAAAAGAGATTGGCCGAAAGGAAAAAGCAAGAAGAGGAAAACAGGATAAGAGAAGCAGAAGAAAGGAAACAGCGAGATATTGAAGAAAAACGACGTCGTTTGGAGGAAGCTGAAAAGAAAAGACAAGCCATGATGCAAGCCATGCAAGCTTCCCATAAATCAAAGGGAGGACCCAATTTCACCGTCAACAAAAAGGGTGATAATGCTGTAAGATATAATATATCATTAATTTTTATTATTATTATTATTTGTTCGGAAAAACTTTAAGAAAGAAAAAAAAAAAACGTGACCGTAAAATATTTTTTTTTTTTTGATTTCAGTTCAATATGTCTGCGGCTCAATTGGAAAAAACAAAAACGAAAGAACAATTAGAAGAAGAAAAGAAAATTTCTTTATCTATTCGTATCAAACCTTTGAACATCGACAATTTGAGCCTTGATAAATTAAAAGAAAAAGCCAAAGAATTGTGGGAATGTATAGTCAAATTAGAGACGGAAAAATACGATTTGGAAGAAAGGCAAAAACGTCAAGAATACGATGTAAGATTAATTATTAAATAGAATAAGTCAACAAAATAACCTTTCTAATGAGAATCTCTCATCTAATCTCTCTCTCTCTCTCTCTCTTTTAGCTTAAAGAATTGAAAGAGCGACAAAAACAACAGCTCAGACACAAAGCCCTTAAAAGGGGTTTGGATCCTGAAGCACTCACAGGAAAATACCCTGTAGGTATCAAGCTACCATCAATTACATATAAATAATCACCGGGTTAATTAATTATTATTATTATTTTTCCAGCCCAAAATTCAAGTTGCTTCCAAATATGAACGTAGAGTCGATACGAGATCTTATGACGACAAGAAGAAGCTTTTCGAGGGTGTAAGTAGTAGAAATAAATGCAATATTCATTTAGGTTCGCTACCGTTTAGGTATCAAAAATTATTATTATTATTATTATTTATGTATTATTCATTTACGCCACTATTAGTATTGTTAGCAATACGGTTAGTTTTCCCGTTAGTTTGATTGTATTGTTGAAAGAATTATTATTGTACCTGATTTATGATTAACATGAGATTTGTATTTAAATGATCGATTAGGGTTGGGAATCAGTTTCACAAGAAACCAATGAAAAATTATGGAAAACAAAATCTGAATTATTTGCTAAACGTGCTGCCAGTAAGTCTTATAAAATGAATAAACTTCCATTAGAAATCCTACAGGCACATATTCTGTTTTATTTTTTCTTTTTTTGAACCTTTTTTATATTACCCTCGGAAAATTTGCATGATTGGTAGAAAAATTGTGAGGGGAAAATTTTTTTTTTTTGGAAAATATTTGACCAAAAACGCTAACTTATTTTAGACAATGGTTAGTCTGAATTAGTATGAATTGTATTGTTTGAGAAATGTTGGAAACCATAAAAACAATACAAAGAAAAAAACCTGAAAGAACCTCCAGTTTAGCGGTGGGTGGTGGTACCTGAAATTTTATAAAAAAATTTTCCTACTTTTTCATTATTGATTAAATACCAGGGTTATGATAATGATAATACGAGACATTTGTACAGAAAAAAATTTTCTTTTTCGGTTTCCACTTTTTTGGTTTTTTGAGTTGGTTTAATTTTTTTTTTCTTTTCGTGTGCCTTCATTCTCTGTAGGGATTAGAAGATATAACGAAAGAAGCCATGGAAAAACAATGGCAAGAAAAAGGTGATCAATTTGGTTCACGTCAAAAATGTAAGCAAAAAAAAAACAAAAACAAATTTTTTTTTTTTTTTTTCATTTAAAAATTCTTGTCAGAAATTTTTGTTTTTAACGGTCAAAATCTTTAAAAAAGAAAAAAGAAAATGGTGGTTAATTTTATTTTTTAAATTTTCCAATCACAGCTAAATTACCTAAATGGTTCGGTGAAAGGCCGGGTAAAAAGAAGGGAGATCCGGAAAGTCCAGAAGAAGAAGAAGTAAAAGCTGCCGGTGCCGAAGATGATGACGAACCGGAACCAACGTTCGAACCGGAACCGGAAGAAGAGGAAGAAGTTGAGGAAGTCGAAGAAGTCGAAGAGGAAGAAGAGGAAGAAGAGGAAGAGGAGGAAGAAGAAGAAGAATAAAACTGTTAACAATTGTGGTAAGTAAATGATAATTACGATCACACATTCATCCTCTCCAGCATTCTCACAGATTTTATTATTATTATTATTATTTTTCTTTTTTCAAGGTCATAAAAGCACGATTTTCACGGTCGGAAAAATTTCACGGAAAATTTTTTTTTTTTTCAAGACTAAATTCATACATGGATTACACGTGCAACAAATAAGCTTTTTTTTTTTTTTTTAAAAAAAAAGCAAGTTCAACAGAATTCTATCTTATTCTGCCCTACTACTACTATTATTTCATTATTATTATTATTATTATTATTATTATTTTTTTTTTTTTTAAAATTTATTTATTTTGTTCGATTAATTAATTAAATTTAAAATCCTAAATTTTACATTAAAAAAAAAAAAAACAAAAAAAAAAAAAATATTTAATATATATATTTTATTTATTGAAATGAAAATTTTTTTTTTTTTCTTTCTTCAGTTATTTATAATAAAATTATGTTCCATAACATAAACGTACGTCACGTGATATTATTATTATTATTATTATTATTAAAAAAAGAGCAACAAAAACAAAACAAAACAACCAAACAAACAAAATCTCAAATATTTTTTTCAAAAAACAAAAACCCCCAAAAAATATGTACAAAATTTTTTTTTTTATGGAATGTAATAATAATAATAATAATAATAATAAAATTTGTTTATTATTATTAAATAAAAAAATTTCATTATAAACATTTTTTATTATATTTATATATTTTTTCTATATATATATATATAGAAAAAATTATTCCTACGTCATCATCAATAAAAATTTTTTTTACACGTTTTTATTTATTTATTTATTTAAATTATATAAAAGATGGATTGGGGAAAAAAACCTTATTAATAATATCGTTAATAAACACCGTGTGATAAATTATTTACTATTATTATTATTGCTTTAAATTTTTTTGATTTTTTTTGGGAGATTATTAATATAAATAAATAAATAAATTTTATGTATATATATATATATATATATATATATATATATATATATATATATATATATAAATCCGAGAGGCACTTGATACTATATTAATTGAATTAATTTTAATTTATTTTTTTCCGGCTGAAATTTTATTATTTTATTTATTTAAAATAAATAAACCAAAAAAATCTCCCAAATTTTAATAATAATAATAATAATAAAAAAATGAGCAAAAAATTGTGAGATATTTAATAAATTTTCCTTTACGTTAATTATTTATTTATTTGAGATGCGAAAAAAAAATTTAGCAATAATAACTCATATCTAAAAATAAAAATTCTACTATTCCCTATTTATTTATTTATTGACTAAATAATAATTATTATTATTATTAATATTTATAAATTTTTCTAAAATATTATTTTAATTACACTAAAACACACACACACACGCACAAAATGGCATTGTACTAATTTATTTATTTATTTTAAAAAATTATTATTATTATTATTATTATTAATAAACCAATTAGTAATTGATATTTTTTAATTACAAATTTATTATTATTATTATTATTTGAACAATTATTATTATTAATGGTGAAAAAAATTATTATGAAATAAATAAGTGTGTGTTTATTTTAAAAAATTTTTATAAAACGGGCAAATTTCATTATTATTATTATTATTCACGATAATGATGATGATGATGATTATTATTATTATTATTATTTACAAAATTGCGTGTGTGAAAAATGCCTCGAGAAAATATATATATATATATATATATTATTATTATTATTTTATTTTCTTTACATCATTTTCAATATATTAATTTTTATTAATTAATAAATTATTTATAAATTTATTTATTTATTTATTTTATTATTTAATAAGTTTTGTTGTTTATCAATCTTCATCAATTATTTGTTTTTTTTTTTTTTACATAAAATTTACATAAAATATTTATTTATTTAAAATTTTCCATATGATGAATATAAGAGAGTAGAAAAGAATATACATAATTTTTTATTAAATAATAATAATAATAATTATTTTCATTATAGATATTTAATATCAATTACAATATATTTATATATTTGACACATTAATTTACGTATCCTGTAAATATTATTATTATTATTATCGAGTCGATGTGTGAACAATAATAATAATAATAAAAAAAAAAAATTTGCAAAATATTTAAATAAATTAAATTCATTTCCGGTTGTTATTATATATAATAACGTAATTAAAACCTTCGTTTATTATTATTATTAATAAATAAAATAATGAATTAAAAATTTTTATTTATTTTTATGATTTTTTTTGTGACATGATTGAAAATTGAAGAAAAACTCAGGAACATAAGCATACCTTAAATCACTCCTCCTCCTCCTCCTCCTCCTCCTCTTATTCATCTAATAAAACCTACTTTTTTTTAAGCAAATATTTAAGGGTGTTATTTGTAAAAAAAGGGGGTACGAAGAAAATGAAATGAGCTTTTTTTTTTTAAAAGCATAAAATCTAATTAATTTAATTAAAATAAAATAAAATATGGCACTGAAAGCTTTTTTGATTTCACACTCAAACCAATAATAAATGTTAATAACATACACATGATATAGATGTATATATATATGAATGAATGAATGAATGAATGAATGAATGATGCGTCAATGGTGCACAATTAAATACAAAAAGGACGCTATTTATTGTTATTAAGAATTATTATTATTATTATTATTATTACCCAACTTTAATTTAAAAGTTGTTCTCTTAAAGAATTATATTAATTAAAAAAAAAAAAAAATTTAAACACACGCACGAGCAATCAATTACATCACATACACAATAGTAGTATTATTATTATTATCTAAATAAAACTTTTTGGTTTGGCCACATTTACCCCAAAAATAAAATATGTATATATATATATCATACATATATATATATATATATAATTTAAATTGAAACTAAAAGTTGTATTAATTTTATTAATACTAGTAGTAGTAGTAGTGTGATAAAAAAAAAAAGGATTTCTATCAATTCGTGGGGTAACCAACTGATTTTGTGGAAGCGCACTTGGCACAAAGATTCTCGTACGGTTCTCCATGAAGGAAAGCAATGATAATCACTGTCATATTATCACAACCCAAACCACCCATTTGTATATCTGGTGCAAGACATCTACTCATTAAATCTTCGCATATATCTTCCGGACACATCCCTCCACCGATTCTATTTCTCACAAAATCGACAACTTCCTACAAAACACAAATTTTTAAATATTTAAATTAAATAATACATATAAAACTAATAAGAGATTAACGACAATAATAACATACTTCATTTGTCATAACATCCCAAATTCCATCACAGGCCATTACTATAAATTCCCATTCCGGTGTTATGGTTCTTGTTTGAACATCGGGATAAGCTAAAAAAATTTTAGCTCGATTAATTATTGATACAACTCCTAATTTTTACAAGGGAAAAAAAAAATTATCTCTAACCTGTAATAACTTGTTCCTCTGGTATTTTTTCTTCATTTCTTTTTAACAAAAAATCACCTAAAGCTCTGGAAAGTGCTAAATTACCATTAACTCTATTAAATTCCACCCAACCTCCAGCAGCTGTTATTCTTTTTAATTCAGTTTCATTACTTGGTTTATGATCGATTGACAATACATCTACTTTACCATTTACACAAGCTATAGCTCTTGAATCACCAACGTTAGCCTTTAAAAAAATTTTTTTGTATTTATTCAGTAAAATAAATAAAAACTTAAAGCGTTTCGTTAAAATGAATTCGTAGGAAAATTATAATAACTAACCACATAAAGTTGTTTGGCTTTTAATAAACATACTATAGCTGTTGAGCCGGAAAATTCATCTTTTAAACTTTTATCATTTAACATTGCAGAATCTATATCTAAAAATGCTTGTTTCAAAGCTTTTTCATACTTTCCTTCCATATATTTAGGTTGTTTAACGAGAAATTTGTGCAAATGCTTTCCAGCATACTGAGCAATTTTAGCCCCTAAGAGTAAAAACAATTATTTCGATAAGAAATTTTAAATTTAAATTTATATTTAATTTATTTAAAATAGTTAAATGTAAAATTTATTCAGGATATAAATAGAATCTTAATAGTGTTTAGAATAAATAAATTGGTGAAATTTGCAATGAGTTTATATTATTGCGAATTACATTCAATATAGAGCGTTATTCGTACTGTAATTTTAAGTATCGAAACAATAACTTAAATCTTGCTTTAATTAAGTTAATTCTAGAGGAAACTTAAATAAAAATAAGTAAGAGATATGAAATTATAATAAAAAATGATTAGAAGAATTACATATTCAGTTATTTAATAACTTGTGGAAATTTGTACAGAATGCTTTCATTTATTATTCCTTACTTAAAATATTAATTTTAGGTTTTACTAACCTCCATGCCCATCGTAAACACCGAAAAAAGAAGCTTGAGGATCTTCTGGAAGAGACAAAATATGAGTGTGAGCATCTTCCATGCTTATTCTCCATCCTTGCATACAACTCGAGCCAACAGTCAAGTCTGAATTTTGACAATAAGCCGACTCCTTTGTCGTCACTGGTTCTGATAAAATTTGTCCCATTTTTACGCTATCTTAATTTTCTTTTTTCTTTTTTTTTTTTTTTTTTTAAATTATATCTATACAAGAATAAAGTAATTAAGGGCACTCCTAATATTACGATTAAATATTATTTAATGTTAAACACTTTATTAAATTAATTTAGTTGACTATATTCTAAATCGCTTTAATGCACCAATGTTACCCAAAATAGCATTCTTTGATAATTTTTTTTAAGTATTTTAAACTACAAACTGATTCTTAAAATTTTCTCAAGATGCCATGTTGTTTTTAACTGACCAAACAAATGATCTAAGTGGCGTTTTTAAAACACAAGAATATTGATCGCTGCCATAATGAAAAAGTAAAATTTTAAATAAAAAAAATTTTTTTAAAAATGAAAATAATTTTAAGCATGAATAAATTTAAAATAAATACCCATTTATTATTTGTAAAAACTTAGAATTGACTTTTCCTTCCAAACTGTTTTCCTATCATTACCGTTTCCGCTGTCTGTATAATTTTTTTTTTATCGCAACACTGTTAATCAAATGTTGTTATTAAAAATGCAGGTTGTTAAATAAACAATGATTTCTGTCGTTAATTATAAAAGTAGAGTGATAAAATGGATTATGGCATTTGGTGTTTTAGGACTTGCCATGTATCCTATTGCAATAGGTCCTATGTATAACTGTGATAAATATAGTAAGTAATTTTTCAATAAACTCTAGTATTTTATTAGTAAGAAGAAAAGTGTGTAGGAGTAAAATATTTTATAAATACTTACATATTTTTATTGTTGCTTAGAGGAGATTCAGAAGGAAGCTAGAAAAAACATTAAACAAGAAGATATCCAACCTGGAAGTAAGTAAAATATAATATTATAAAATTGTGTTTAAAAATAAAAAAATTTCAATTTAATTTTTTTATATTATTATTTAATTTCAGATATGAATGTTTGGTCTGATCCATTTAAAAGAAAATAACTTTCAATATAAATAGATGATTTTAATTAAAATCCTATCTTCTAAAATGTAGTTAAGTATAAATATAGCCACTGAATGTGATATGTATACAAATATTTATGATTTAATATAATATATGTAGTACAGATATTGTTTTTTTTTATTCAATTCATAAGTATCACTTTACTTAAAATTTAGTGTTAGAATTTTTTTACTCGTTAATAATTTTATTTCGGAGTTTAAGCTATAAATTAAAAATGTAAGTACTCGTCTGGAAATCTTCGAAAAATTTTAATGTTCAAAATACTGTGTAATTTTTATTTTAATAACTATTAGGCCCTTTAGCTATATTTAATAAAGAAACATTATTTTACTATAATAAGTATTTTATAAAGTTCTTATTTTTTTTTATTTTAAAGTCTTTGAATGGTGACAAGCAAGTTTATTTAGGTGCTACTGTTTAGATTATTATCTAAAAACGAGTAAAGTATTTCCACTAAAATACATTTTCGATGAAGGATATTTATGTGATTACACATATTTCCTGAATACTTTTTGCAAACAAATATTTTTTCCTCTTGCTTTATAAAAAAACAGTTATTGTTAAGTGGGTTTTAAAAGGTTGGAATATAAAAATCAATAATAACACTTTATTAGAATATAAAAAAATATTAATAAAAAATTAACAAATATTTAATTGTCTTACAAACTATACTTGTCTTTAAAAAATTTTTTAAAAATCATCATCATCACAGACATTTAAAAATACATCAAATGATTCCCTATTACAATTTCCATCAGCATTAAATACATATTTATGAAAAGTTCCATCTATGCAAATTGCTGAAAAAATTTAATTAAAATGCTAGTATGGTACTTATTGAAATGGAAAACATTTTTGCTTCGTAAAACTTACCGATAACTGAATTTTTGGAAGCGAAAGCACAAATGCATGCGCATTCAGGAGGCACTGTAAAATTAGCTAAAGCCCACTGGGATTCTATATAGTTTCCTAAAAACCCTATTTTAGAAAATGTCGACCTTTTATTTAAGTTGGTATTTTTTAATGCAAATATGTGTATGGTACCCTTATCACTTGAACAACACAGAAATTCAGAATCTCTACTAAAATTTATACTGAAACAATTTTTATAATTTAAGATGTTTTACTATAGATAAAATAAAAACAAAGGATTATAATTTTACTTACCAATATAATGTCGCAGGATCTGATCCTCTTCTTAATTCCACTAATAAAGCTTTTTTAACTGTATCCCATACCCTAATTAAAGTCCCTTTAGTTGAAGCTGTGGCAACCATAGTACCCTGTTGACTTACTGCTAAACAAGCCAATTCACCTTGATGAGCATTTATAGTAACAGGCGCACTCGAAGTTCCAATTTCTGTGCTACCTAAATCCTAATGAAAGTTATAAACAAAAACATTTTTTGTTGAAAAATTAATATAGCTTTGATAATACTAATAAAACACAGTAAAATTTTTATGTGGTGTACATACTACTAATTGAATACTTCCAATTTTATGCCCTGGAAAAACCAAAAGTTGTTTTTCCGCAGATGTCATTGGTGTGATTTCACATAGTCCATGAGGGTTTTCACGAGTTTCAATTGTTAATAATCTTTGAGCAGGTGAAGGAAATGAAAATACATGTATTTGATTAATCGTAGCTATTATAATTCTGAAATTAAAAATAATATATAAATTTAATATTTTTTTCTTTAATTAAAAAAAATTTTTTCAACTTACCTGTCTCTTTGCATCCTTACAGCCTTAACTGGACTAACAAAAGTAAAATCGAGAACTAAAGCTTTTGAAATGTCATCAAAAATTAAAACTGTATTATTAGCAAATCTTGGTCTGCCGCCACCTGAAATGATGGCTAATAAATTTGTTCGGTGCAGCATTTCACATTGAGCTACACTACCCATTAAATCAACATCATAATGTGCTTTTTCAACTAAAGGTTCCACATTATAAATTCTAAGGCCACTTTCCATGCAGCAGCTAAAACAACTGTGATCTTGATTAAATCTCAAATTAATAATTTTTTTTTCATTATGTGACATTTTAATTTTTTAACATTAGTTTACATAAAAGAATTGAATTAATTTATACAATCATAACTTTTCTTTGTTTGATAAAACAAAATTATTCACTAAATTTATCAATAAACTTATTTAAGAACTATAATTAACATTGAGCTTTATGCAGAAACAGTCGAAAAGTATAAAAAATTACAATAATTTAATAAAAATTTTTAAAATTTTTACTTAATCTAAAAAAATCACTTTATTGTTATAAAAAAATATAAACAAGTTCATCAGCTGATCTAATATAAATACAAAAAGTTTAACATTTGCATTTAAGTACTCTATGAATGATAAAAAAATTTCTCTATGCTTACTAAAAAATTTTCAAGTGCTCATGTTAAATAATAAATAAATTTCATAAAAATACCGCCGCTAAGTGTATTAAATCAAATAATTATAATCTAATCAATTATTTTTTTCTATAACATTAAATAAAGAAAAAGTGAATTAAAATAATTTTTTTAAAATTAAATATACTAACATTGTGTTCTAGGATAAATTAGGTAAATTGAAAACATTTTATTATTAAAAAAATAAAAAATTAAATAAAAAAATAAAAAAAGCTCATTAAATATGTATTGCTATGTAATGCATTCATAACTATTCATATTTTATTTTTTTATTCTTAGTTAGTTTTAAAATAAAAACTATAGAATTAATTTTTAAATCAACTAATGTATTGAATTTTCTTTTTGTTTAGATTTAAAATATTTTTTTTTTCACTCGACAAGTATTTAAAAATAAAAGTTTCAAGTGTGTTATTTTATTAAATAATTATTTAAATTATATTTATTATTATACTGAAAATATCTTGGCATTTTATTTTTAGGTATAAAAACAAAATATTGAAACAACATTTTTAATGTTTACAATCTATTTTTAAAATATCCAAGTAATAAAAATATTAAAATATATATTAAGCCCTAAAACATAATATAGTTAACATCATTTCTAAATGCTTTAAAAAATGAATTAACTTCCTGATATTTCTTTCTTTTTTTTTTCTTTTGAATATTACGAATTTTAGATTTATTTTTATATTTCATTTTTTTCTTTTTCATTTCCTTATTCTTTATTTTATTTTCAATATTAGAAATAATATTTTTATTTTTATATTTGTGTCTCGATTGTTTTTGAATTTTAATATGACCTGAAAAAAAAAAAAAAAAAAAAATTATTAAATTATTTTTTTATTGTCAAAATAAATTTTTCTTCCGAATAAAATTATATTATTTTATCACCATTTTGTAAATTGTTTTTTTCTAATGCATTATCCCTTTTATATGATACAATAAATGGTACACTATCTGTAAAGCTTTTCAATTCTTTCGGAAAGTGACAGTTACTGAAGAAATGTCCTTTTTTACCACAATTACAACACCAAATGTCTTTTTCCTTTTTATTTACATTTAAATTTGGAATAATTATATTTTTAGTTTTGGTAGTTAAGTGAAATAATCTCCAGTGATCGGGGCAATTTATGTAATTGTGTCCTTTTAATGAACATCTCGAACAAACTTGATTTGTTTGAAATTTACATTTGTAACAGCAAAGTTTGAATTCTCCAGTTTCATTTCCACACTGCAAATATATTTATATATTTCAAAATTAATAATGTAAAATTTTGAATCTAAATAAATTTAGAATTAATATGAAGTTAATTTTAAATATGCTTATAAATGTACCAGACATGTTATAATAATTTAAAAAAAGATTTTAATTATCGACAAGTTGTTAATAATTCTACAATACTAAAAAAAATAAATGTTTAGGGTAGAAATTATTGTGTTATGTAAAGCAAATGGTTGATAAGACATGAAAAACTATAATTTAATTAAAATTGGCTCACATTGAGACATATTGCATTAGGGCACTGGTGATCAATGTGGCCTGGTGTTCCACACATATGACATTTTGGAACATATAACGGTTCAGGACATTTATAAGCAACATGACCAGGCTGTCTACAATTGTCACAGTATGCATAATATCTTTTACTTCTGTGTTGCCTCAACAGATCCTTTTGAGATATTTTCCATAAAGCTGGAGATTTGTCCATTTTTCTTTGAATATTTTCAACTGAAAAAGTTTCCTCATTACCCCAATCATCATTGTAAAATTTAATCATGTCTGACGTCCAGTGATTGGGATTGCAATACTGTGTGTCATAGTTATTTGGTAACTCTTTTTGTATTTCCTTAATTATTTGTATATCTTGTATTTGATTAGTCATCATCTTGGGCCTGGAAAAATGAATTGTTAATTATTTAACACAAAACATTTATCAAATTGTAAATAAATTTTAAGTGATTGAGCTCATATCAAAATTTGGCAATTTATTTATGCATAAAAAAAGTATTCACATAAAAATCTGTGTGATATCTTACAATAAATCGTTTACAAAATATAAAATTTTATAATATATTATATAATTGTAAAATATATTATTTGTTAATGAGCAAAAAATAATTATTCTAACCTCTCAGAAATATTTGATAAATGCAAGTATATATCATCATCATTAATTTCAATTATTGGAGGGGTTGCTCTTTTAGGAACTTCAACTTCAACCACAGAATTTTCACTGTCTTCGCTATCAATAAAAATAAAATTGTTCATATTGTTTATAATAAGAAAAACATTATTTTAATTTCTTTTGTAAGCAATAAAGGATTTAATATTAAACGTGGCAGGAACATGCATCATGGCTGAATTTTTAACAAAGATAATTGTTACGCTATTAGACCAAATTATAATTGTAGTTACCATTAGCTAATTTTTTTTTTTTTTTGGAAAATAACTTTCAACCAATAATTTATTTATTTAAATCGATTTTTCGAGTTAGCCATTTACAAGCAAAGAAATTTGGTTTTACTCGATTAAAATCTCTTTTTTTCAAATTAAAAAATATTGAATTTATTAAAGGAAACGGAATTTTAAAAAAAATTATTTCACAGTCATTGATTGTATATTTTCTCTCAGTAAAAAAATAAATATTAAATATTTTTATTTTTTATTTTTAATTAATTAAAAATTCCCTATGAATCACTTATCCATAAAAATGTAAGAAAAACTGTA
>NW_002987088.1:128895-129774 GCF_000006295.1 Pediculus humanus corporis
TTTTCATGAACATGCCAACCAAATATAAATGAGGAAAGAGCACAGAGTACTAAACAACGAATAAAATGCAAAGGGTTACCTGGCCATCGCCACAACTTTATCAAGCAAGGTAGAATTGTCAAAAATGTTAAAAAGAATGTTGTTTTGGGATGCACATTTGGAAAAACTGTGTGTTCAATATCTTGAACTAAACCTCTTGTCATGGTATTATTAAAAGTATGACTGCTGCTAAACTTTTGAAGTGTTAATGCAAGTATTCTATCTATTGTGTTATATAGAGCCCAAAAATTTGGAGCCCAGTAAGCATGGCAAAGACCTCTTTTAAATGGGAAAAGTCTTAATATTATTTGTTTCATTTGATTTAAAATAATAAAAGGACCGAAAGATATTAAAAATATGACTATAACAACTGATGATAATTTAAAAAATCTGTTCCTTGAAAATGAATTCCAATTAATGGTTAAACCAGGGGTAGTGTTTAAAAAACAGTAATTTCTTAATAAATATATAAAATAAGGTGGAGCCACATAAATAAATATGTGTTTTAAATTTAATAGTATTGTAAAATAAATAGCTGATTGTAGGCATTTCGCCTGAAACAATTTCGATATTGAGATCAAAAGAATACCATAAAGGAAACCATTGTACTGGAAATGTATGTGATCCACAATAATAAGACCTATATTTCCAAACAATAGAACCTGTAAAATGGTTGCCGGAGACCTCCATTTAGAAGACCACTTACTGCTTTTTCTCACACCGCTTTTACTTAGATATGTACAACACCTTGAAAAAAAAAAAACAAAGTATATGTATTAATGTACCATAAAAATATTACCACAGAAAATTCTGTTGTAAACCAGTTAGCTAATATGATAA
>NW_002987088.1:130564-133445 GCF_000006295.1 Pediculus humanus corporis
TGTAGGAGTAATTAACTGATATGCGTAAAGTAACGAAAAATACTTCTGTTTGGGACGAAACTAATAACTACGGGCAATGACATAGAGGGGTAAATTGTTTTAAGCGGCATTTCGATAATATCAAAAAAAAAATTATTATAAATTAATTAAATGTTTAATGTAAAGTGAAAATAATACTTATGAAAAAAAAAAGAAGAAATAATGAATACTTTAAAACCGAATACTAATAAATTATGACTATCTATATCGTTTAAATAATCGTAAAATACTTCCATTAAAGTTTTCCCGATTAAATATGTAAATTTCAATAAAAAAAAATCATATAAAAAACATTCAATATTAATTAAAATAATTAATTTACCTTAAGAATTTCAAATTTAAAACAGTCAACTTTTTTTTTTTGTTAAAAAAAGACAGTTTTATTAATTCAATAATAGAAATCTCTTTGAAAAATATTAATTTACAGTTTCAATTTTATAAAATTAAAGTCAGATAAAAATAATTAATTGTAACTTAATTAAAATTTATATTTGTATTAATGATTATAGTTTTTAAAAAAAAAAAAAATTGTTTTAAATAAAGTGTTTAATTAGTTTAATTATTAATTTAAAAGTGTACAGAAATTAAATTCTATATAAAAACGTTTGTTAATAAAACTTTCCACAAAAAGAAAATTCACCAAAACTAATAATTGAAAATTATTAAATGATTAATTAGTTGCGATTTATACTTATTACGATATATTTTAATTAGAGAAAATTATTAAATCTTTTGTTTTTAATAAAAAAATTAAATTATACTTTTAAGTGTTAAAATTTTCAAGTTTTTAAATACAGTAACGAAGGAAAAGAGGATTAGAATAAGATTTGGTGTTTATTTACTCTATGAAGTGGAATTTATATTCAATCCTAATGTCTATGTTTTTTTTTAAAGTAAAGTAGATTTTAAAAATATTTCTTTTAAGATAAATAATGATCAAAGAAATTTTACATAGTAAGTACTGAATAGTATTTCTGTCTTTTGACAGAAGTTTGGTTAAATAAAATAAAAGGTTTTATTTATTATTTAATCAAAACTTCTGTTACTACTGACTTTCAATAACTTGACATGCACCACATGAAGGATTTAAATTTAAATTTTATTTTTTAAAAACTTTTAGAAAGAAATTATAAAAATTCATCAAAAATTGGAAACAGTATGGAAAATGGTCATAAATCTAAAAAAGCTAAAATAATTGTACGTAATCTTCCGTTTAAAAATTTATCAGAAGACACACTTCGAAACTTATTCTCAGAATATGGAGAAATAGAAGAAATAAAATTGCTTAAAAAATCAAATGGTAAATTAGTTGGTTGTGGATTTGTACAATTTAAAAAAGTTACCAGCGCTGCTAAAGCTATATATTATGGAAATCAAAAAGAACTTGATGGTAAGTTTTCATAACATACATTTTAAATTTTAAAACATATACTGTCGAATAATAATGTAATATTGTAATCATTTATACTCTTCAGGTAGAAAAATAGTTATAGATTGGGCACTTCCTAAAAAAACATATCTTCAGAAAGTTAATGAACTCAATACTACTAATAAATCAGACGAAATTAAAACTGAAAACATTGATTTTGAAATTGATTCAAAAAAAAGTGATTCATGGAAAAATAAAGATGATGCCTCCGACAGTGAAACAAGTGACTTGGATTCTAAAAATATAATTAGTGATTTCAATAATGAAACTAGTATTCATAAATTTGAAAATGAAGATAGTGATTCTGAAATAGAAACTAGTGATCATAATGATGAAAATGAAGGTAGTGATTTTGAAGATAGTGAATCGGAAGATGATGATGATATAAAAAAAAAGACAGGAAACACAAATTTGAAAATACCTGCCAGACCAAGTGATGCAGAAGATGGGAAAACTGTATTTATCAGAAATTTACCCTTTTCTGCTACCAATGAAGATCTTAGAGAAAATTTTAAAGCTTATGGTGATATAGAATATGCGTTAATTTGCATTGATAAACTGACAGAACATAGTAAAGGCACAGGTTTTGTAAAGTTCAAGGTAATTTTAATGTTATATCGATAGACTTAAAGTGAAAATTAATAATTTATTATTATTATTAATTATATTTAATAAAAACTTAACTTTATTTTTTTTCAGACTGCTGATAGTGCAAGTGCTTGTATTAAAGATTCGAATAACATTTACATTCAGGAAAATCCAGTTACTGTCACATATGCTTTAACTAAGGAAAATTTAGAAAATAAGAAAAAAGACAAAAAATTACCCAAGGATTCGAGAAATCTTTATTTGGTTCGTGAAGGGGTTGTAGTGGCTGGATCGAAAGCTGCTGTCGGTGTTTCCGCTTCAGACATGTCGAAAAGACTTCAATTGGAGCAGTGGAAAACTCAAATGCTAAAAAATTTAAATATGTTTGTTTCTAAAACACGTTTAGTAATACACAATCTTCCCTCATCGTATGACGATTCAAAACTTAAACAATTATTTATGAAGTACAGTAATCCAAAAGCTGTCATCAAAGAAGCCAAAGTGATGTGGGAAAAGAACAAATTTGATTCGAAAGGAAAACACATATCGAAAGAAGTTGGTTTTGTATCATTTGACAATCACGAAGATGCTTTGACAGCTCTTCGAAACATAAACAACAATCCTACAATTTTCTCCCCGAACAAAAGACCCATAGTAGCTTTTTCAATAGAAAGTAAAGCGGCTGTGAACAGAAAGATGAAAAAAATAGAAAAAAATAAAGAGGAGAAAATGGAGAGTTTTGGAGATGATAAAAAAATGTCGAAATTGAATAGAAAACAAAGAAGATTTTTACGACGAAGAGATAAATTCATAGAAAGACGAAAA
>NW_002987088.1:133604-143107 GCF_000006295.1 Pediculus humanus corporis
AGGGAAAAAAGACGGTTAGAACCTACGAAACAGGCGAGGCAAAAAAAAGGTAAAACGAAAAAGTTGCTAGATGATGCAAATTTAGCAAAATTAATAACAAAACATAGGGAAAATATTGAAAATGCATCTTCTTCTGTGAAAAAATGGTATGAAAAGTAATCAAGAAATTGATAAAAATAAAATAAATTCTTGTATAAATTTTCTTTTTTTTTTTTTCTTTTCCTAACTGTAAACAAAAGGACAAAACAAATATTTACAATTAATGTAAATTTTAAATAAGATTTTATAAGCAAAAAAAATTAATTTTTAGGGTCAAAAAAAGGTCACACACTCACCTCCCAAAAAGTAAATAATTGATTTAATTTAAATATATTAATATCAATTTTTTTTATTGTTGTTTTAATAAATTATCGCCCTATCAAAAAAAAAAAATTAAATTTTAAATCTATTTATTCATTTATTAAATTTGCTGGAAGGTAAAAATAAATTTCCTACTTTCCCATATAAATACTTATATAAATATAACAACAAATGTAATAATAATAATAATAATATCCTACGTTCCTTTCGAAAAATAAATTGAGTAGGGGAAAGTTTTGTTCTAGAGAATATAGCCGGAAGAATTACAACTTTTATTAATTTCTTACGTAGTTCGACAAAAGGAGGGGTAGGAGGAGGAGGGGGGGGAGGAAGAAGTCAAAAAAGGAAACATCTATTGGTGGACTATTAATTCACAAACGTTACAAATTTGTCGTTAAAAAATTAATTAATTAACAAATAGAAAAAACAAATAATAATTTTGTAAGTGTAAATGTAACGGTTTTTTTTTTAAAAAAAAAAAAAAAACCGTTACGTAATGTGAAGATGATAGAAAAAGAAAACATTATTGTTTTCCTTCCATTTAAAAGAGAGAGAGAGAGAGAGAGAGAGAGGTGTAAAATCTAACACGAAAGATTTATTTTGCAAATGATGATGATGATGATGATTCGTTTGATGAATTTATTAAAAAGTTATTTAAAAACGCATAAAAATTAAATTTTTTTTTGTTTTTGTTTAATTACTTAATTATTTAAACATTTTTTGCAAAATTATCACGTGACGATTTTGTTTAAACAAAAGAAAAAAAAAAATTATTTTTAATCGGTTTTCGAACGTTAATTTTTATTATCCAAGGGATCGCCATCATTCTATTAAACGTTATTATTATTATTATTATTATTATTATTATTATTATTATTATTATTATTAGTATTATTATTATTATTCGATTAATCCAATGATTAAAAAGAATTCAAAAAAACAATTAACAAAAACTTGACCCCTAAAATTAATTAATTAATTAATTAACAAAATTCAATAATAATAATAATAATTTCGTTAAAACCGTCTACGCCTCCTCTTACCCTCCCTTTCCCCTCCGCCCCCCCCCATTAAGGAAATTTAAAAAATAAATTCGTCGTGATCGTTTATCTCTTGATAAAGTATTAAATAATGGAATAAATTATTAATTAATTATTTATTTAATTATTTATTACGTAATTTTAATTATACGAAAAACGATTGATTTTTACATAATTTTTTTTACATTTACTAAAATATCCTTTCCATCGTGTTTATTATTATTATTATTATTATCATTATTATTATTATTATTATTAGTATTAGTATTATTATTTTTTTTTTTATACCTATTATTTTTATATTTATATGAAGATGTAAAATTATAAAATTTTTTTTTATTACGTCACAAGACAACACGCGGTTAAATTTAATTTTTCGCGGTTTTTTTTTTTTAAATTTTTTTTTTTTTTTTCATTTATTACATTTGGGTGCGTACGAGAGAGAGAGAGATAGACAAGGGAAGAGAGAGGGGAAGCGAGAGAGAGAGAGAGTATAATAACTTAATATATTTAGAGAAGAAAATTATAACGAATTATGTTATATATATATATTTGGACGTGATAAGTTTTTTTTTTTTTTTTTTTTTTTTTTTTACTCTTTGCCAAATAAAATTTTAAATTTTGCCAATTTATTTATTTATTCATTTATTTATTTATTTGGCATTTAATAAAAAAAAAAAAATCACATTCACGATTGTACGTAACGTAATTATTATTATTATCATCAATAAAAAGTAGAGTAAAATATTATGGAAAAAATACCTACATGACTTTACGTAAAAAAGTAAATAAATAAATAAATAATAATAATAAAAGTAAAATTTTTTTTCGTTGTAAAATAAATAAATAAATAAAATTAAATAATTTGTTTAGAAAAAAAGCGGTTTTTGTTAAATAATAATAATAATAATAATAACAACAAGTTTGACTCTGATTTAACTTGAGGTTAAAATTAATTAAAGAGGTTAAAAAAATAAATTTTTTTTTTTTCCTTACGATAAAATTATTATTATTATTATTATATTTAACGTTTTCATTAACGATGATTATTAAATTTTATTTTAATAACAAATCATCATCATCATCATCATCATCGTCGTAGTCGTAGTAAATTATCATTATTAATAATTTTTGTTAAATTAAAAATAAATATTTGTTCGCTTTAAAATTTTTTTTTTTTTTTTTATAAACGATAAAAATTTGACGAATTTTTATTAATAATAATAATAATAATAATAATAGTAGTAGTAATAATAATAATACTAATAGTAATAATAATAATAATAATGAATAATAAATAATAATAAGCCGGTTTAACATTGTACATTTATATATAAAGGAGATACGTGATGAGATCTCTTTATTTAAAAATTATTATTATTATTATTATTATTATTATTATTATTATTATCATCACATTTTTTTTTGTTACGATGGAGTTATTCAATTATTTTATTATAAGAAAAAAAAAAAAAAAACTGAACCTGGGAAATGAAAAGTCACTGAAAACTATGGTAAAAAAAAAAAAAAACGATTACATAACAATGACTCTGATATCATTAGGAGTAGAAAAAAAAAAAAAAAAAACGCAAATTTTAAAGGTGGGGAGTACGCATAAACGTATTTCGTCGGATTAAATGGGGGGGTTTCCTTTTTTTTTTTTATCAATCATTTCTAATAAGTTCTCGACTTCGATCATCCATCCATCCATCTTTTTTTTTGTCTGCCGAAAATGAAATCAACGATTATACGTCGAAATTTATTTAATACGACAAAATCTTTTACAACAGCAGTTGATATATCTGATGCTGATGTTGGGGATCATTTGAGGGTTTTGGAACGTTGTAAACCCTACAGCGAAGTACCTGGACCGAAGGGTTTACCATTTATTGGAAATTCATGGCGATTTCTACCCCTAATCGGTAAATATTAACTCCATTCATTATTATTATTATTATTATTTTTTGAATTTAATCGGTACTTAAGTAAATCGCGATTCTATTATTATTATTATTATTTTTTGCATTTTTTCTAACGTTTAAGTTTAAGAAAATTAATAATTTATTAACGTACAATTTATTTACATAACTTTAATAAATGAAAATCGGGAAAAATTTTAAATTAATTTAAAGTGTTAAATAAGCTTTTCGTTACACTGCAGTATTATTATTATTACTATTATTATTATTATTATTATTATTATAAAATTTAATTAAAAAAAAAAAAAAAAATCGAACGTTAATGATATTCCTATTAAAATTTATTAATAAAACTATTCGAATAAGTTTTAATATTTAAATAATTATTTATATAAATAAATAAAATTATTATTATTATTATTATTTTTAATTAATAAATAAATAAAATCAATAAGTTTTGTTTTAAGATTTGCCGAGGAGGAGTTTTACAAAAAATTATTTAAACAAATTTTTTTTTTTTTTTGTTGAAAATTTTCAAGTATAACGAAAACAAAAATTATTATTATTATTATTGTTGTTGTCGTTATTGTTATTGTTATTATTGTTGTTGCTGTTGTTGTTAAGTTACAAAAAATATTTTTTTTTTACTTAAACAAATAATATCAATTGGATTTTTTTAAAATGTTTTTTCACGGACGAAAATATTATTATTATTATTTTAACCTTTTAACCGTTTTTTTTTTAATTATTGTAATTTTTTTTACATTAAAAAAGAAAAACCTTGGTCGTTAACAATTTTTTTTTTTTTTGCAAATTGTTTTTAAAAAAAAAAATGACAATGACCCATCGGAAATTACCGTAAAAAATTTTTTTCTATTTACACGTCATTGAATTTTCACAAAATTATTATTATAATGACCCGCGTAATGTAATCGCATTAAAAAAAAAAAATTTTTAAATAAAATTCGCGCCAAAATTAATAATAATAATTACCCGATGAACGATGACACAAGGTAAAAGAAAAAAGTAAACAAAAACAGGTATTTTTTTTTAACGTTAAGGAGGTCATTTTTCCAGTATTATTATCATTATTATTATTATTAATAGATAATATTAAAATAAATCAATGATATGGGTTGTATATATGTATGGTTACGTTATTAACATTCGATTTTTTTTTACTTTTTGTTCGAATCGATTAAATAACATTTATTTAAATAATAATAATAATAACCTTAATTTAAAAAAAAAAAAAAAAAAAAAACCGGCATTTTTATATCCGGCATTTTATTACACGTGCCAATTTATCGATAATAATAATAATAATAATTTATTTAGGACATTATAAATTGGAGTCTTTGGATAAAGTTATGGAATCATTATATCGGGAATATGGCGACGTTGTAAAAATAAGCGGTTTGATTGGACATCCCGACCTTCTTTTCATATTCAATCCGAACGAAATCGAAAGGATATTCAAAAGAGAAGAAACTCTGCCACACAGGCCTAGCATGCCGAGTGTTAAATATTACAAACAAGTTCTACGTAAAGATTTTTTTGGTAAAAACACGGGAGTCGTTGGAGTGTAAGTGTTGTTGTTCATTTTGCCACCCATTTAATCCCATTAATCCCACCGCCTTCCTCAAACGTTTTAATTAATTAATGACCTCTATGGTTTAGCCACGGACAACAATGGAACGATTTTAGAAGTAAAGTTCATCAGACGATGATGCAACCGTCAACGGCAAAAAAATATCTAATACCGTTAAATCAAATAACGACGGAATTTTTAAATAGAATACAAGAGAATATAAAATCAAATGACGAATTATCGTGCGATTTCATGGAAGAACTTTATAAATGGGCTCTCGAATGTAAGTTTTATAAATGATAATAATAATAATAATAATAATAATAATAAACCCATCCCATAATTGCGTAAAAAAAGAAAAAGCCGAAAAAGAAATAATAATAATAATAATAATAATAAAATATTTTTAACAAAAGATTTGTCTCTTTTGTTGTTGACGACAATTTGTCACTGTCAAATTTTTTAACATTTTAAATAAAAAAAAAATAATAATAATAATATTCACGTATATAAAATAATACATAAGATTTTTACGTAACTACATAAATTTTTTTTTTTTTTATTCGTCGTGACGGAAATCGAAAAATTTAATGTTAATAACAAATAAATGTAAAAAAACTAATAATTATTTTCTCGTTCGATCGATAAAAAATCAATTTTCAAATCGGCCATATTTGGTCGAAAGTATTTATACACACACCCCGATAATAATAATAATAAAATGCATGCAATAAAAAATTTAAATTTTGTATGACGTCATAACAAAATCAGCGATAGGTAAAGTAGCTTTGGATACGAGATTAGGTTGTTTGAATAAAAATTTAGAAATGGAATCCGAAGCGCAAATAATGATCGATTCCGTCAAAACGTTTTTTGCAAATGTTGCACAAGTCGAATTGAGAATGCCTGTATGGAGAATATACAGCACTCCAGCCTGGAAAAAATACATAGGCGCGTTCGACGTTTTCAGAGAGTGAGTTAATTACCGAATATACATATCCTTCGCAATTTTCGAACTCTATTAATTAAATAATTTTTTTATTAAAGAACTTGTTTGAAATACATAAACGAATCAATGATAAAACTAAATTCTAAAACCTTAAAAGATGATGATGATGATGATGATGATGATATACCATTAGTCGAAAGGATACTATTGAAAACATCCGATCCGAAAGTGGCAACCGTTTTAGCTTTGGATTTACTTTTAGTCGGTATAGACACGGTTAGTAGGATTTTATGTACCTTAAGAGAAAATTTTTAATTTTCCTCACGTTAATAATAATAATAATAATGAAAATTTTGCAGACATCCGTTGCGGCAACGACAATTATTTACCATTTGGCAAAAAATCCAGAAAAACAAGAAAAATTATACCGAGAACTTTACAATTTGCTACCGAACGATGACGATTTGATAACGGAAAAAATAATATCACAATCGGTATATTTAAGCGCTTGCATAAAAGAAAGTTTAAGGTATGAATTGGCAAAAATTTTCTCCCCATTTTCCCCTTTTTCCTATTTTAAATAACGAGACAAAAATAATTTATCGATGACAGGATAAAACCCGTTATAATCGGAAACGGAAGAAGTTTAACATCGAATGCAATCATCAATAATTATCAGATTCCCAAAGGAGTAAGTTTTCCGATGTGAAATCCTTTTAAGGATTTTTTCCAAAAAATAAAAATAAAAAAATAATTGTTTTTTTAGACTCACGTTATATTTCCACATTACGTCGTCGGTAATCTTCCAGAATATTTTCCAAAACCCCAGGAATTCATACCCGAAAGATGGTTGAAATCTTCTTCTGGAAAATTTGGGGAAAAATGTCCACACGAAAATAAAATTCACAGATTTGCATCATTACCATTCGGATACGGAAGAAGAACTTGTTTGGGACGACGTTTTGCTGAAATTGAATTAAAAATTCTTATATCAAAGGTATGTAATTAAATTTTTGGGGCCATTTTAAAAATAAAAAAAATTTTCCGCTGTGACGTCATCATCACAGTTTACATGTTATTACGTTTAAATTGACTTATTAACCTAATAAAAATCAAAACCTGAGTTTTTTTTTTTTTAAAAAATAATTTAATAACATTATGTAATTTTATTACTATCGAGTATACGGTTAAATAAATTCACTCTCTCTCTCTCTCTTTCACTCTATCTCTCTTTCTCTCTTTTCAGATATTTAGAAAATATAAAGTGAGTTATAATTACGGGTTAATAAAATACCAAGTACAATCAACGTACAAATCATCTCATCCGATTTATTTTCATTTAAAAAAAAGAAAATGAAAAAAATCTATAAATTGTTAATTAATTATTTAAACAAACGATTACGTTCCAAACAAACAAACAAACAAACAAACAAATTGTTCAAAGTAAATAAAACAAAAAAAAAAAAAAAAAAATTTTTTTTTTATTAACTACGAGTATTCACACACGATTACAACGACCGCCGCCATTTTGAAAAAAAATTGATCCTTATTATTATTATTACGTAATTTTATATTTCAAATTAATTTTATTAATGTTTTTGTTTTTGTTTTAGTTTTATGTTTTAGTTTATTAATGTGCAAAATAATAATAATAATTTTTTATTAATACATAAATTTTTATTTATTTTTTTTTAATAATAAATTTAAAATTTTCCGAAGAAAAAAAAAAAAAAAGAAAAATTTTAATACGTCAGAACAATTAGTTTTTAAAATATTTTTCCAATAATAATAATAATAATAATAATAAATACGTTAATACAAATAAACTCGACAACGTTACAGACAACAACAAAATTGTTTTGTTAATTATTATTATTATTATATAATAATTAGAAAAAAAAATTTTTTTTTTTGGGTGATATCATTCGAATAAATTTTTTTATTATGACGTTCGAATCGATTTATATATAAATAAATAAATAAATAATTTCGTAATTTTTTTTATTATTATTATTGTTAAAAAAAAAATTAACAAATTAGTCGATTATTTTATATTTCAAGGCTTTAATGTCGGCTATCAACAACAACAACAACAACAAAAATTTCATTTCGTGATAAGACAAACAAAAACAAAACCGATAAATCCATTTTATTTTTGTATCAATAACTAATAATTTTCAAAATGTCGTTTTTTCATAAAATATTCAATATTAAATATTTATTTTTAATTTATTTTATTTTTTTTATATTAAAGGTAAGATTTTTCATTTTTTATTTTAATTTAATTTAATAATTTTTTTTTTTTTTTTTTTCATCATCCCGTGGGAAAAATCGAACCGTTTTGAATTATTTCTTTTACGGTTGAATTCGATGTTAATAATAATAATAATAATAAATTAAAGGTAAATGGATTTTCTTGGACATTTTGTGGGGATGATACGGATCAAATAAAAATTTCATCTCTCACCGGTTTTGTTAACGAATCAAAAATTTTAATATTAACGGGTAATGGTAAAGTTGGAATAAATGTTACATCTCCAATAAAGGTATTTAAATTATTTATTTTATGTAAAAGGTATTATTATTATTATTAATATTATTATGTTATAAGGTTATTTTAAGAGTTAAAAAAAAATTCTTTTGGGGATGGGCAAAAATACCATGCGTTGAAGATTTTGGTTCTTGTACCTATAAAGACATATGCACACTAAGTCCTTACATAAATGATACCGTTTGCCCTTCGGAATATAAAAATAATAATCTACCATGTAAATGTCCCATTTTAGAGGTAAATATTATTTATTTATTTAATAAAATGATTCTCCTTACCTGAACGAGTACTACCAATGAGTAATTGTCTGTTGTAATTTTTCTTTTGTTCAAGGGTCATTACGCAGCGAAAAATTTTCCAATTAATTTAAAAATACTTCCTGATTGGGTTGAAAATGGATTTTACAAAGTTAAAATAACCGTCATGAAAGAAAAGACAAGATTACTCTGTCTTGAATTATCTGAAACATTAAAATTTAAAAAATTAACGGATAAGACAAAAAAAAATAACGGTTAAAACTTTTTTTTTAATAATAATTAATTTAAAAAAATATTTAATATGTAATATTTATATAATTTTGAATTTTTATTTAACAAAAAAAAAAAAAAGGAGTAGTAGTAAATTATTATTATTATGTGAATAGGTTTTTTGTCGTTAATAGAAAAATGTTTGCATTAGTCAATTATTATTTTAATCAATCGATTAATTATTTGAAAAATTAGTCCATTTTTATTTTTATTTTTTTATTTTTTTTTGAAATAACACTTTAATAATATTGCACACTGAACTCATTAAAATTTTTATTATATCAAAACAATTAAAATTAACTTATCTAAAAAACTGATTACCGATTTTATATTTTTTTCCTTTTTTTACTTATAAAATGACTTTGAAATACTTCTCCCTCTTGAGTCGGTGAATCTGAAATGCTATTTATTTCTTCTTCATGTAAATCTGTCGCTTGTAAACTATTAAAGACAAATAAAAAATTAGTAAAAATGAATAATAATAATGATAATTTTAAAAAAAATAGATGTAAACTTAACTGAGCTTCTTGTTCTAAGCTGTGCAACATTTGAAAACCCGGTTCCAA
>NW_002987088.1:143493-155043 GCF_000006295.1 Pediculus humanus corporis
AACTGATTCTTTAGTGTTTTGAAATCCTGCATGAGCCAACAAAGTTGCAGTCGATTTCTTAAGTAATTTTTTTGCAGTTTTTGTAGATATTTCAGGAATGTGTGATTCTTTTCCCAGAGTGAAATCACTAAAAATATTTAAAACAAAATTATAAATATGCAGTTGTTTCGTAGGTACTCTTTTTGAAATACAATTTCTTATTACCTAAACTCTTTATCCATGTATTGAATTGGCAAATTTAACTTATATGTAGGAGGCTTAATTGGGTGAACTGGGATATCTAAAGCTGGAGGAAAATTTTGAATTTGTGTGTCTGACATTAATTCCGTTTGTTCTTTGGCAGCTTCAATTAATTGAGACATTTCTTTAGCATGTTTAATAAGTTTGATACTATGAATAACTCTGTCATCCATTTCTAAACCCAACGTTTCAGATACTGCTTCCTTTTTTACTTCGGCTGGTTTTGGAGGCAGTGAAAGAGGAGTTCTAAGACCGTCTGGCTGCATTGCTTTCATAATAAAAAGTTTAACGATTTCGGCTGGTATTACTTCTTCATTAGAAATTTCTGGACTATCAAATTCACCCCACAAGGTAGACATTGTATTCAATCAATAAAAAAAAAAAACACTAATAAGAAGTAATTTAAACCAAATCTACATAAATAGATCGAAAACAATTATTAACTAAATACGATCATACGTAGATTCAATTTAATAATATATAGAAAAAAAATTTTTTTTCGTTTTGTTCATTTAATAACCGCAAAACGAAGCCATTGTATGTCTATGGTAAATTTTTAATACAACTTTTGTCAGTCAACGTAAAAATGGATGCAATCTATTTATTTGATATCAACTAATAAAATTTTCATTTTGAAATAAATTTCTTTTTTTTTTTTTTTTAAATTCATGAATCCTTTCAACTTAGCTTAGTAGGTTCAGCCCTATTTTTTTTTAAATTAAAATTTTACCTCATCATTTTTAATTAAAGGAAATACTTAATTTATTTGGAAGTACAGTTATGATTAACAGTTATATGTACAGTTTAACTTTGCATAAAAGGGTTTAAAATATAAAACAAAATCATAAATTTTTACCTTAAATAAATAAATAGAAAAAAAAGATACTTATATTACTGATATTTAATTACATTTTTGAATTTATTTAAAGAATAAATTTTGTGCAGTCTGAAATTATTTTCCCTAAATTTGTAACTCGACCAATACAAAAGTATTAAAGTTTTTTTTTATTTTTTTGCTTTATCATAATTAGAAATTTACAATAATCCATTTTAATGTAAAAAGTATTACAACCAGTTTTTGAAAAACATTGTTTTTTTTTTATTATCCTATTATAGAATAAGTACAAAATATGATACACCTAAATTAACAATTAACAATAAATGATTATGCCAAGAACAACATTCAAGCAACATTTCTTTTTACTGGAAAAAAATATAAATATATATAAATATTCATTTAAATAAATATTTCCAAAATTTACCAATTTCAATCGAGTAATTCTTAAGTGAAATTTTCAAATGAAATACAAAGAGAATAGTTATATCATTGTTGATCCAGTAAATTTAATTTGTCCTCCATTTGCTTTTTTTGTTCGATATTCATTTCAATTTTTTATTTAAACAAATAAAATTTTATAAAAAAAAAAAAAATTTGAATTTGTATTTTTTACATTTTCAAATAATATTATAAAGTAAAAATTATATTTATTTAATAAAAAAAAAAAAATGAAAAAAAGAAAATGCTAATTAATGAGGAAACAAGTAAACAATAATATATAAAATAATTTCACCTATGAATATGAGCTAACTTAAATATAAAAACAATAAATGGAATTAATTAATTTTCTTGAACGTGAACATTGGGGGCAAGTTTGCAAGCAACTGAAACAACAGTCAACAAAGCTTGTCTAACAAATTGGGGCATTCCAGGTTTGTATGCAGTTTTCTCCAAAAGCATTCTCAATTCGTGAAATAAATTTCTTGTGTACGGGTTTCGTCGAGATGAATAACGCAAACATAAAAATTGATAATAGAATACTGGAGTAAACAAATTTGCATAACCTCTGAAAAATTTTATCATTATTGTTTTAGTAATTCTTAAAAGACATAAAACGATTAAGAAAAAAAAAATTTGCAAATATATGTACTTACAGCAACAATAAAATAACAGAAAATGGCATAAGGAATATTTCTGTGAATGAAATAAGTTTTAAAAGGTTTCTAGATTGAAACTCGACCAACGATATTAGAAACCTTGCACCCCACCAAGAATTTTGACCTAAGCACTGCAAATAAATTTTATTAAGTTAATATTAAAAAAAATTAACAATAATGAGTGAAATATATTTTTATGTTTTCTAAACACTTACATCCAATAATGTGAGAGAATAGCTTGCAGAATGGAGAATGCTAAACAATAATATGGGTTGCAAAGCCACTGAAAATTTTATAAGAAAATTATTTTATAATAACCAAAAAAATTCATTTTAAATAAATAACTGAAATTCATTAATTTAAAAATTAGATAATTTTTAAATGATTCATGGCTGTTTATAGAAAAGGATACATGTTATTGGAGCAATATACAAAAATATAATTGAATAAAACAGGTAATGACAACTATCTTCAAGAAGTAGTTGTTGAAGAAATTGCTTTGTAAATGAGACTTGTGGTAATCTTTGATGCAGCCTTAAAGCACTTGTAGATGCATTACTCATTAAAGTTTTATAATACAATGAGTATGGATTCCTAAAAAAAAAAAAAAAAAAAAACGTATTCATTGTTATCGTTTTATCGAACACTAAATTGTCAATATTAAATTAAATAAATTGATTAAAAAATCAAAAGAAAAGAAACTTACCAAAACAATGGAATAAAATAACCTATGGTAAAGAAAATACTAAATACTCTAGTGACCCATAAAGCGAAATCAATTTTATGTAAAAAAATATGTTCCTTTAATTTTTGAAAACCAGGCTCGGTTTCATTATTTTGATCTGTTGAACTATCAGCCATTTTTTGCATCTATAAAAAAAAATTTAATGTTTTTATGTTAATAACAAGTTACATTCAATTAAAATTATTGAAAGCCTTACCTTGAAAATAAGATCAAAGTTTATATGAATTTCTAATAATCATGCAAATGAAACTTTTAAACTTTAAACCCTTATTAATTAATGATCGTAAGGCTACTTTATTATTTCCAATAGTTATTCTAAATTTGAATTCATTTTTCAATTTAACATTTTTCTATATTCAATTTAATATTTAAAAAAAAAAAAAAAAAACTTATTTGAATTCTAATTAAATAAATTAAAAAAAAAAAAAAGAGAATATAAATAATTAATTTAAACTATATAATATCAAATAAGTAATTAAAAATTTTCTTTAAAGGTAGATATTTAATAGAAGATGCGACATTAGCCGTTGTATTTTTTTTAAATAAAAAATTAAACTTTTTAAATAAAATTTTAACGCGAATGGTAAATAACAGAAAAAAGAAGAGAAAACTAAAAGCCTACAGCTAGTTTAATGACCTTAATATATTTTATTTTTCATACCTATTTTCTAATTATTATTAATTATTTGTTTATATTCGCTTTTTAAAAAAATTAATTAAAAAAAAAATTTTAAAAATTAAAAAAAAAAAAAAAAAAAAAAAGATAAAATTAATTAAACTTACTAAGATAAATTTAAACAGTTTCAATATCAAAATCCTCTAATGTTTTGAGTTGCTATCTAAACGTGAATTAGCAACAGTGTTGACAACTTAAAATTTTGTTCAACTTTTAAAAAACAAAAATATTAAAAATAATGAATTTTTATTTATTTTGTTTTTGAAAAATGTAATTAAAATTACTCGAATTGAATATTCATTGGAAAAAAATTTAAACGTTGTTCGTATTATAATAAATAAATTTTATTATTTTTTAATTTTCCTTGAAATGCTTAACGATGATTTTACGATCAAATTTTAAGTTTTCAAAAGTTTGCAGAAATGAGTATCACCCTCTTATAGTGTTTCCGGTCGCATATTTCATTTAATTATTTCACAAAATATCAAAATGCCAGAAAAAAAGGTTTGAAAATTACTATTATTTTTTATTAAAAATTCTAATCAATTATTAATTATTTATATAATGTTATTGTAATTTTTTTTAGAAAAAGAAGAAGATCCAAAGTGTTCAAGTCTTTGGCCGAAAGGTAAGTTAAAAAATTAGCGTGGCTATCACCATAATTTAAATCCATATTTTACGGTAAACGCAAATTACTGTGGAGTTATTGTTAATAATTTGCCTTCAAACCATTACAAATAAAAGTTTTAAACTTTTTGTTACAATACTGTTGGTTTTTAATGGTTATTCTTTATGAAATACCACGACGTCAACGTAACACGTGTCTAGTAACATATTAACATGTCATTAATTAAAATTTTTTGTTATTAGAAAACAGCAACAGCAGTAGCTTATTGTAAAAGAGGGAAAGGAAACATTAGAGTAAATGGAAGACCCTTAGATATGATAGAGCCTAGAATTTTACAATATAAATTGCAAGAACCATTCTTATTGCTTGGAAAGGTAATTTCATTTTTAATTTTTGTAAATATTTTTAAATTTTAAGAATTAATTATTTAAAGAAATAATCGATTGTATTTTTTGCCCACAGGAAAGATTTTCAGGTGTAGATATGAGAATTCGTGTCGGTGGAGGAGGACATGTAGCTCAGGTGTATGCCATTAGGCAAGCTATTTCTAAAGCACTTGTCGCTTACTATCAGAAATGTAAGCTCTTCATCAAAGCATTTTATTTAAATTATTACAAAAATCAAAAAAATATTAAATTTTCTAATTAAAACTCCATTTTCAGATGTTGATGAAGCTTCTAAAAAAGAAATCAAGGACATTTTAATTCAGTACGATAGAACACTATTGGTCGCTGATCCAAGAAGGTGCGAACCGAAGAAATTTGGTGGTCCAGGTGCAAGAGCCAGATACCAGAAATCTTATCGTTAATTTTACTTCAAAATTAAACTTCATCTTTATTTCTAATATAAAGATTTTTTAAATATATAAATGAATTTATTTATTTTTTTTTTATTATAATTCCCTGCGACATAAATTTTAACATTAACATGTTAAGACTGACGATAAAAATTTCAAAAAGAAAAAAAAAGAAAAGTTAATTAAATGGCGTTGATATTTGTTTTAATACACAAGACAAAATAAACAAAAAAATATGCGCAAGTTAATTAGGACAAAAATATATATGAATGTTTTGTAAATTGAAGATTTTACACATTCAAGCTGATTGTATTAAAATTTTGAAAAAAAAAAAAAAATCTATTTTAAATTTAATGCTATTTTTATACAGGGCGCCCTGACCGAACTAATGGCTAAGCATTTATTAGTCCTACAGTCAGAAAAGTCGCGTGTATTTGGCAATACACAAAAAAATTGCTCTTTGATATTTTTTTTAAGTGATTTTCCAAATGAAACCATAAAATAAAATAAAAATTTAATTTATGAACAGGTATTATTATAATATTAATAATTTAGATTAAGTGATATGCTTTTTTTTTTTTATCTAAAACAACAAGTTTGTAAAAAAAACAATGAATAGATTGTGAATTATAGAATTAAAATTAATAATTATTTTTTTTTGAATGAATAAAATTGAAAATAAAAAAAAGTTAAGTATTTACTATAATAATTAACAAATACAATTTTTTATTTATATTAATAATAATAATATTAAAAAAAATTTAAATTATTTATAAATTTTGGAAAAATAATAAAAAAAAAAAAAAGAAATTTCTTGCCCTTTTGCCAAATATTTCAAAACCTCATGTTCACATTTTTTTTTTTTTTTTTTTTTTTTGTTTAATTTAAAAAAATGTAAATTTTTAAAATGTCTGATTAATAAATTTTTATTAACTTATTAAATAATTGTTTCAGATATTTGTGAAAATTATATATACATATATAAACATTATGATTAAAATAGATGAAGATGATCCTGTTGGAGGTAAATTTTTAAACAATTTTTTTCCTTTTTTTTTATTTAAATAATTATTATTTTTTTACTTCAGATTAATTATTTACTTAACCAAATTCATTTTACATAAATTATACACCTTATTAAGTTAAATTAATAATAATAATAAAAGGAATTCAAATTAAACTAAATAAATTTTTATTAAGGGATTTTCTTTTGTTGAGGATAAAAGTAAATTTTTCCCATTCTCTCTCTCACTCTCTCTCTTTCTCTCTCTCTCTCTCTCTTATTAAATAAACAATTTGTATTTGAATCAAATTTAAAAAAATTAAAAGTATAATGTACATTGTTAAATTTATTTATTTATTTATTAATAGAATTGGAGCCAAGTTTTCCATATCGTGATGTTAACATAAGAAGAGGAGTTGATATAAAAGATTTTTATGATTTACAATCAGAAATTGGAAGGTTTGTTTAATTATTATTATTATTACTATTACTTATTAATAACTAAATAACCAAACAATTATTTTGCAAAACACCCAAACATAACAATAATAATAATAATAATAATGTTAAAAGGGAAATTATCATCATCATAATCATCATTAACATTAATTGAAATTTTTTTATTTATAATTTAATATTATTATTATTATTAGTTTACCGGCCATTAAATTTATTTAAAAAAAAAAGAATTTTTTTAAATTACTGCCAGATTTTTTTTTTTTTTGTTCAAAACAATATTATTGTAAAAATAAACTTTTTTTTTTTTTTTTGTTGATTCTTTTTTACAAAATTTTTTTTGCATTAATTTAAAGCATAAAATTGAGTTTTTTTTTTTTTTTTTTAAATTTTTGGTAGATTTATTTGCAAGTATTTATTATAAATCATTTGAACATAAATAAAAAAAAATTGGCTCTTTTTTTAGTATTATTATTATTATTATTATTATTATTATTATTTTGAATTCAATTTTGTCTAACCCCCCTCCCTCCATCCCTCCCTTCTCTGTCTTTTTTTTTTCTCAACCAAAAATTAACAAATTTTTAATTTAAAAAATTTTTTTTTTTTTCTTTTAAATTTTATTTATCATTTGTGTTATTTACATAAATTACTACTTTTTCTTTTCTTAAATAAAATTTAATTAATTAATAAATAAAATAAATAAATAACCGTCTTGTGAGTGAGTCACACTCCATTTTTTTTTTTTTTTTTTTTTATATTTATTTTCTTGACATTATCATCATCATCATCAACATTAGCATGAAATAAAATTTTTTTAATTCAATGAAAATTTGAAATTTTTATTATTATTATTATTATTATATTTATTAAAATCCAAATAATTTTTATTAATTTTAAAAAAGGTAACAAAAAAACCGTTAAAAAACCGTTAAAAAAATTTTTTGGTTTGATTACTCACTTGGGATTATATTCGTTTAAAATATAGAAATAATAATAATAATAATTTATTTATTTCGTTTTAATAATAATAATAATAATAATAATAATATATTTTTCATAAGATTTTTAAAAAAATTTTTTATTTTCGTGGCCTTTGACAATTTTTTTTTTTTTAAATTGATGGATAATGATGATGATGATGATCTATTTTTAAAAATGGTGCAATTTTGTCACGCTAAAAAATTTTTGTTTTGTTTTTTAAAATAATTAATAACAAAAAGAAAATAAAATAAAAATTGTTTTTTTGGCTTTAATTTTATAAATTAATTATTGTTTTTTTATTTATTTATTTATTAATTTAAATGTCAAGTTTTTTTAATAATGGATGAACATCAGTAATAATTTTAACATTGTTTTTTTAACATCGGCCACCATTTTTGTTTTCTATTATTATTATTATCATTATGATGAATGAAAATAATTTAGGTGATAATAATAATAATACTCGTGTAATTAACTGATTTAGTTTTATTAAATTTCTATTTAATAAATCATAATGAATTTTTTTTTTTTGTTTTGTTAAATAAGAAGGTATTTGGATTTTTTTTTTTCATTCTGTGCCAAATTTTTTATTTTTTATTTTTTTTTTGAAGGTTTGGCAATAAGCAGTCAAGGTCTTAAAACAAAAAAAAAAAAAATAATAATAATAGAAAAAAAAAAGATTAAATGAAAATTTGTTGGGACGTTTAATTTTCTTCGGTTACACTTTTTTATTGACCCTCATGATTTACCATTTGAAAATTTTTTGAATAAATATTAAAAAATACAAATCCCGCCGCCTACAGAAAATTCTAGAACAGATAGATATGTTGGATTAAACCCAAAAAAAAAAAAAAAAAAACACAAAAGTTAGAAAGTTAAAAGTTTTTCTTAATAATTTTTTTTTTTTTTTTTTTTTTTAAATAGGGGAAAATTTGGAACGGTTTATAAATGTAAAGAAAAATCAACGGGTCTTTTTTTGGCGGCAAAAATTGTACCTACAGGTAGAAAAGAAGATAAAAGAAATGTCGAAAGAGAAATTGACATAATGAAAACTCTTCAACATCCAAGATTGATACAATTATATGATGCTTTTGAAAAAGATAAAACAATGGTTGTCGTTTTAGAATTGTGAGTAAAAAAAAATTTTTACCTTAAGTTTTTAAAATTTTTTTGTTGTTTACATTATTTTTTGTTTGTTTTTTAATTAGAATCGAAGGCGGTGAACTTTTCGAAAGGGTTATAAGCGATGATTTCGTACTAACGGAAAAATCATGCACGGCATTCATGAGACAAATATGCGAGGGTATGGAATTCATACACAAACAAAACATCCTACATTTAGATATGAAACCGGAAAATATACTTTGCCTAACAAAAACCGGAAATCGTATTAAAATAATCGATTTCGGTTTGGCGCGAAAATTCGATCCGGAAAAAAAATTACAAGTTCTTTTCGGTACGCCGGAATTCGTGGCACCAGAAGTCGTTAATTTTGACAGGATCGGATACGAAACGGACATGTGGAGCATCGGCGTCATTTGTTACGTCATGCAAGTTATCATTTTTTAAAATTTATTTTTATTAACGTTAATTAATAGAATTATGGAAATATTTTTTCTCCGATTCAGGTTGTCAGGTTTATCTCCTTTCATGGGAGAAACAGATATTGAAACAATGGCAAATGTAACAATTGCAAAATGGGATTTTGATGATGAAGCTTTTAATGAAATATCAGAGAATGCAAAGGATTTCATATCGAATTTATTGGTTAAAGAAAAAGAGTGAGTATCCATGATACACACGTACACATACACGTGCACATTAAAACAACACGTACACACAAATTTTATTCAAAACAACAGAATACAACAAAAATTGTACATTAAAACAATCGGTCGGACTGAAATCTATTTGGTGCTATAATTTTAATGGTATTTTATATATAAAAAATCAAATTTTCTCGGAAAATCTCGTGTTAGGCGAGACAAAGACCTGAAATTTTTTTTTTTAATTTCTTTCTTTCTTCTAATTATGCAAAATACTTCAATTTTTTTTTTTTTTTTATGATGGCATGTTGCTTTTTTCTAACGGTTTTTTTTTTTTGTTTAAAAGGCAAGATGGAATAATATCATCCATTATAATAATTGAGCTTTTTTTTTTTTTTTTATACAAATCACGTGCAAAATAATATTTAATTCCCTCGACATAAATAATTCATTTGTCTGAAGGGATTTTGGCTTTTAAAAAAAAAAATGGCGTTTTATTTATGCACAAACAAAAAAAATCCCTAAAAAGTTTTATATAAATTTCCGTTATAAATTGGAGAAAAAGATTTAAATCAGCCCATTTATTTATTTTTTTTAAATACAAATTTTTAGTAATTAATAAATTATTATTATTTACTAATTTTATTGTTTGCGTTATTATATAAAAAATTTTGTTTTAATGCCAATATTGTTAAAAACAAAATGTCCGTCCGCCATTAAATAATTAAATTTTTAATTTAATTTAAATATCGTTATTTATTCATTAATTAAAAAAATATCATCACCGTATTATTTATTATTATTATTATTATTATTATTATTATTATTTTATGCACCAGTGTGAAATTTGCAAAATTTTCACTTGCTCATCAATTTCTATATTTAATGTGCCGGCTAAATAAAAGAAAAAATTTTGCTTTTTTACTTTTTTTTTTGTTCTTTTTTTTTTTTTTTGACAATCATTAACACTGGGTCTTTGTCTGCCTACATTTTAGGAAACGACTAACAGCCGCTCAATGTTTGTCGCATCCTTGGCTCCGGAGAAAATCACCCATTCAAATTCGGAAAACTCCAACGGTTGTCAAAATAGAGGCATCGCCATCGGAATTGGATTTGGCAAAGGATAATTTAAAGTTTTTCGTCGAAAGATGGAACGAACATCCGAACAGTCCGTATATATTCGACACGAGTTGTCAAACGATATCACCCTGCGTTTCTTTTAACAACATACAAGATAGAAGGAGTAGTAGGACGCCATCTTTGAGTGGTTACTCACCTTCACCTTGCGACTCGATATCGTCACTCGTGGAAGCAGATTTTTCCGAATCTCCACCACCTCTCTCGCCGAGAAGATCATTTATAAAAAGTGGAGATTTATCTCCGACATCGTCACCGAGAAACCTTTTCTTGGATCGTTTGCAAATATTTGACAGGAGAGCTTCCGATAGTTCCTATTTGGCAAGACACGCAATCGAAGCCGCGACTCGTATCAATTTAGCCGAGGAAATAAGAAAATTGTCGGATAAACTATTAAAAACGAATTCCTCGCAAGATATTATTATTAATAATAATAATGATGATGATTCTGCATTTAATTTCGATATCGATGGGAAAAATTCATTTAAATCTAAAATACATAAAAAATATTCAAAATCCGAGAGTCAATCGTTCGACGAGAATTTCGAATTAACATTTGCCAACAGTTCGTTATATTATTCGAACATAGCATCGGGATTTAAAACGATGGCGACAGATGTTGAAAATTATAAAGATAAATTTATTTTTAAAGATTGGTTAACGCCGAAAAGAAAATACAAATTTTCAAATCGGGATATTCCCATTCATCAAACGTCAATCAAGAGTCCCTCAACGTTGGAAAATGAAAATTTGTCAGACACATCATCGACTTTGTCATCGGCCGGTCATTCAAATCCTTCTACACCCGATTTATTCCTCGACACACCTGATTTTACTAAAAATTTATTTCACATGTTTGGAAAATGCGAAAATGAAACAACAACAAACGCAACAACCGGAACAACAACAACAACAACAACAAAAAGACAACAAATAAGAAGAACATCATTAACCGTTAATTATTCGGATATTGAAACGTTAAGCGAAAGGACTAAAAAATCATTAATGAATTTTTTTGATAATTCTAAAAAATCTGATTAAATGCAACAACCAACAACAACAACAACCACAACCACAACAACAACCAAAGTGTTTAATAATAATATTATTTTTTTTTATAAATATACTTTTTAATTATTTTATTAATTACAAAAAATTATTTTTCAACAATAACATGACATCAC
>NW_002987088.1:155209-156873 GCF_000006295.1 Pediculus humanus corporis
AAATTTAATAAATACAAAAAAATTAAAAAGATACGTTATAAAAAAAGATGGATAAAAGCTGTAATACAATAATTGCATTAAGAAGAATGGGAGCTAAACTTGATTGTGTTGGACTTTAACCAAAAATAAAAAATTTTTTTAAAAACAAAAGTGATTATATACTAACTAATTTATATAAATTCCAATTTAAAATATTTATTTATTTATTCAATAATACATAAATTTGTTAATATATTTAAATGTTTTGTTGTTGTTGTGTTATTTATTAAAAAAAAATTTATATAGATTTGTAATTAGGTCTATGATATAATCATAACAACATAAAATTTAAGATAAAAAATTTTTTATTTAAATTGTGTGTGTGTTTATTATTATTATTATTTATGCTACTGAACTTTAAAAGAAAGTAAAAAGTAAAAGTTTACAATTTTTATTATTATTATTATTATTATTAGTAAAAAAGAAATAATAAATGATTCATTTTGAATTAAACTTTAAAGTCAAATTAAAAGTCAAAATCATTAAGTTAAAATGTATGTAATAATAAATTCCGTGAAATCGAATGACTTGATATCATTGTTTACGATTATATTCAGACGACGTGATATAGGTACAATGACGACTCTCGTACCTTGATTATAAACAACTTTATTAGTCATCATCGAATAACATTACCTGGAACCTGGAACTTTAAATTCCATATGTATTATTACTACACTAAAATAAGATTGTAATATTTATTATTATTATTATTAATAACGACAGGAACAAAAAAATTTACTTTTTAAATACAATATTTTTTCCAAAAAATATGTTATTAATAGAAATTTTAAATTTCCCCTCCCCTCCCCTCCCCTCCCCCAAAAAAAAAAATTTTCATTTTTCATACATAAATGTATATACATTGCATAACCTGAATTTTTCGGGCGTAAATTTTAACTCGACGTTTTGCTTTTATGTAAAAAAAAATGGCGGCTGCGCATGCGCAATGAAGAAAAACGCAAAACTCGTCCGTCGCGTTTCCCACCATTATTAGTCGAAAAGGTAAGAAGAAAAATGGAATAGTCAGGCGCGATTTAAACAAATGATATCATTTAGTGAATCATTCGCAGTTTGTCGGCACACGATATTGTCGTGTTGATCGAGTTTTAATATTTAATTTTTCATTTGTGTTGTTCGTAATTTAAAAACTAAACGAAAAATGTTTTACAAAAATGGATAAATAATAATAATAATAATTTTTTTTGTGTGATTTACGGTTAAATATAATTGGAAATAATAATAATAATAATAATAATCAATTACAAAATTCGGTAAGTTTTATACTCTAATTTATTTACTCTATGACGACTCTAATTAAATATTTGTTTATTAATAACGTTAACGACCGGTATTTGATTTATTATTTGTAATAATGTTGTTGTCGTTGTTGTTGTTGTTTATTATTTAATTAATTTATTACTATTTATTTATTTTATTAATTAAAAAATAAAAAGTAATTAATTGTTTTTTGTTAATAATAATAATAAAAAAAAAAAAGAAATGGGAGCGCAAATACCACAAAAACGATTCTTTCGTGTTTACGTCTATGCAAATTTTAAATTCAGTACACGAATTTTTACCCGGTACATGATTTAATTTTATTTATTTTGAATTTATTTAAA
>NW_002987088.1:157814-160229 GCF_000006295.1 Pediculus humanus corporis
ATTACTCTTTTTATCCAAAACGCAAATTTGTGTGTGTGTGTGTGTGAGAGAGAGAGAGAGAGAGAAAATTTCAAAATATAACCGAAAGCCTTTTTCTTTTTTTAACAAATCTATTAAAATGATAATAATAATAATAATAATAATAATAATAGTGGAAAATTCAATAACATAAAATAGACTCAACATAATGTGTTTGTATGTTTCTTAGGTAAAATAATGTGTTTGAGTTTGTTATGTAAGAAAAAGCAATTAACAAGTTTTTTTTTTGTGTCTACTGTAAATGGATGAATAAGGTAGTGGACAGGAGGAGGAGGTAGGACAGGTGGTGATTTACTAATATACCTTAAAAACCTACAGGAATAATTTATTATAAACAAAAAAAAAAAAAAGCAAGCCTTGATGTAATCAAATCGACCTTGTAAATTTCAAGATTTTATTTATTTTATAAAAACTAAAAATTATTTACTTATTATTATTATCATTATCATTATTATTATTAAATTTTCTATTTTAAATAACTGGAGAATTTACCTTTTAAAAAAATAAAACAAATTCAAAAACACGTTGTTTTATTATTATTATTATTATTTTTCGATTATTTCTCACGCTCGTTTTGATTTGTTTTATATAATAAAAAATTAACGTAAAAAAAAAATGCGCTCTCTCTCTTTTATTATTATTATTATTATTAAAAAATATTTATTTAATTATTTATTTATGTAGACGATGTAAATTTTATTTAGGTTTAATTAAAATTAATTAATTAATAACAAAAATCCAAAAGGAGAAGAAGAAGAAGGAAAATAAAAAATTTTGCTTTTTTTTTTTACTTCTTAATTAATAATTAATTAATAATACGTAAAAAAAACCTTTCTAATAATTATTTCACATTCGTTTATTAATGATAATAATAATGATACATAAAATTTTATTAACTTTAATCAAATATCAATCCGACCGGCGGTGAAGTCAAAGGGAAAAAAAATAAGAAAAAAAATTTTTTATTACTCTCTTTGAATTTGGGTAGGGTGGGAGAGGGAGGGGAGGGAAGAATTATTTCAATTAATTAATGGAAAAATCGATATCGTTTTATTATTATTATTATTATTGTAATCTCAATAAAATAACGGATGATAATAATTTACCGGGTAATTATTACCTTCGTACATGCGTCGGTAGCGAATATAGTCGATAAAAATTATTATTAAATTATTCCCGTAAGATAAGTAAAGAAAATAAATTATTTATTTATTTAAATCTTATAATTATATGTATTGATAATAATAATAATAGCGCGTGGGATGATGCTTGTGAGAGTTTAAAAAGGTAAATAAAGGTGCGAATTATTTTTTCAGGTGTTGTAAAAAATGAATTTTTTTTTTAATTTATTAATTTTTTATTTTTATTCGAATTTAAATTAAATCAATAAATTTTTCATACGTTCGATCGATCGGTGTCCCCCACATCTCCCCTCCCCTCTCGTTCCCCCCTAAAAAAAACGTCTGTTTGATATTTGATAATGATAATGAAAAAAAAAAAATTATTTTTTTATTTTTACACGATAAACGGGAATTATTTATTGAGAATAAGATGGGAGGGGGAGGAGGGAGGGGAATGTGTAAATTTTCTTGTTAACAGTTTAAAAAAAAATTGTTTTGTTTTGTTTTGTTGGCACCATCATGTTATTTAATTGTTTATTATTATTATTATTTAAAAAAATTCTCACATTAATTAAAATAATAACCGGAATTTACCTTGTTGGGGGTTTTTTTTTTTTTTTTTAATACGGATAATTCACAATTTTTTTCTGTTTTGAATAAGTGATTATTTCCTGAATTGAATTCTAATAAAAAAAAAAAAAATGGCGAGTCTAGTTACACGTTTTTTTTTAAATCACAAGATTTTTTTAAATTTCGTTTATGTACTGTTATTATTTTGCTAATAATGTCAAATAATTTTCGTCATTTATTTATTTCGAACGGATTTTTTATTAAGTCGTTTCATTAAATTATTATCATTATCATTATTATTATTATTATTATGGTTTTTATTTAATTAGTGCAATATATTTAAAAAAATAATAATAATAATTATAACAGTAGTTTTTTTTTTTTTTTTGTACGAGTTAATCAAAATGAAAAAACGACCGTTGGTTGAAATTTTACAAATGAAAAAAAAAATAAAATGGCGCCATCGTAAAAAATTTTTTTTTTCGAAATATCGAAATAAAAAAAAAGAACACGAGCCGCCATTATTTTCAGGTTTTTCTATATTTTTTGTTTTTTTTTCTGACTCATTTTTATTTTTTATTGTTTTTTTTTTTTTTTTTTTTTTTAAAATGTTATAATTTTTTTTTATAGTTTCCCATTAACAAAATTTAAATTATTATTATTATTATTTTTTTTTTTTGCTTTT
>NW_002987088.1:160663-163163 GCF_000006295.1 Pediculus humanus corporis
AAAAAAAAAAAAAAATTTTGTTTTTGTTAACCGTCGTTCGACGTCATCGTCCGCCATTTTTTTTTTTTCTTTAACTTATTAGTTTTCATTATTATAATAACTGTTTGCGATTGTAAACGTCTAATCAATTAAAGTTATTATTATTATTTTTTTATTATTCTTATTCGCTGTAAGTTAAATTAATAATGATGATGATAATGATAATGTGGTAGTAGTATTGAAGTTGAAAGTCGTAAAGACGATGTTTTTACGACTTTTAAATTATTGTCAGTCAGTCATTTGGTTTGAATTTTTTTTTTTTTTTTTTTTACGCATTGATTGATACATTCGGAATGAGATAATAATGGACACCTAAGGTAAAATTCATACAGCGTCCAATAATTTTAACCATCTCTCTCTATCTCTCTCTCTCTTTAATCTTTTCTCAAACAAACGACACCCCTAATCATGTTATTCAATATGAAAAAAAAACAAACGAAGAAATTTATTAAATGAGTATAACGTACCGAATTCACGGTTGTTTACGATTATTATTATTATCATTAAAAGAAAATTTTTTTTTTTTAATTAATTTAATTACATAAAAAAATTACCCTTACTCGAACGTAATAAAACCACCGTGAAGTTTTTTAATAACGGTTTTTTATTAAAAGGTTAAGAAAAATAATAATAATAATAATAATTAAAAACATAAAAAATTTATTACGTGTATTTGATTTTTTTTTATTTTTTTATTATTATTTTCAATAAAATAAAATTTTCCTTGTTTAGACGTAAATAATAATAATAATAATAATAATAATTGTGTGTTATAATGGAAACTATTGAATTTTATTATTATTATTATTATTATTAAATAATATTTAATAAATCGTAATAGATATCCTAACACTTATATTTACTATCATTTATCAATTTATTATTATTATTATTATTATTATCATCAATTTTTTTTTATTGCTTTGTAGAATTCTACTTGATTTACTATTTTAACGACAAGAACAACCGCAACAAACGCAACAACAACAACAACAACAACTTGGCCATCTTGTTAAAAATAAATTTATTGTTTTCAAACAATTTTGTGTTCTTCATATCGTGACAATTAAAAATTTTAAAAAACAAAGAAATGTTTTGTTTGTTCGTCTGTTTGTTGTTGTTTTTGTTGTTGGTGATGGTGGTGTTACCAAAAAAATTATTTTCGTGACGGTTATATGTTTTCTCCTCTCTCTCTCTCTCTATTTATTCCGGTTGTAATTGAAATTTGCATTCATATTTAAATAATAATAATAATAATAATAATATTGATTTTCAATCACGATTATTATTATTATTATTATTATTTAAATATCACGATCGAACGTTATTTGAATAAAAATTTTATTTGATGACGTCAAAAACATTTTTAAGTTATTATGTTTTTCATTATTATGTTTTAGGGTATTAATAAACATAACGAATGTAAATGCAATCGGAAAATGTTCTCACAATGTTTTCAATTAAACAAAGAAGTAAAACACAAAATTTAAATCCATAATTAAGTTCATGTTTTTGTTGTGTTTTTAAGTTTTTTTTTTTTTCATCATTATTATGTTCGCGTGTTTTTTTTATAATACCTGAAATATTAAAATTGTTACCAGGGTCAAGGTTGAAAATTTTTGTTCCTTTTGAAACATTTTCCTTAAAAACAAAATGTTTTTAAATCTCAACAACAACAACAACAATTCGAAACAAAATGATTTTATGTTTTTTTAACAAACAAACAAACTTACGAATGATGATATGAATTTTTTTTTTTTTTTTGCGATTTATTTAAATAATCGATTGTTCATTTCATTCGTTCGTTAAAAAATCAATTTATGACGCAAGGACATAAACATAAACATAATGTGTTTGTTTAAAGAACTCATTTTATCATTATGTTTTTTTTTTTTTGGTTCTAAACTGATAATAATGATCGAATTAATAATAATAACGTTGATGTCTATTTTTACTAAACTAATAACATTTTGGAATAATAATAATGATGATGATGATGATGATGATGATAATAATAATAATAGGTTCATTGAATCGAACACATGCGAAAAAAAAAAAAAAATGATGTCGTCGTTAAATTTAATTTAAACATAAATCAGCAAAATTTAATTACGTAAAAATAAGAAAACAAAACTTTATTTATTACTTAATAATTATTACTTAATAAAATAATTAATAATAATAATAATAATAATAATAATAATAATAATAATAATAATGTTATGTTAAGCGACGACAACAACAACAACAAAATTTTTTCTTTTTTTTTTTACTTAATTGTTTAATTAATTAATTTTTTTTTTGTTTTTGTTAAATGATGGCAAAATAATTATTATTAGAAAGTTACATTTGACCTTTCAACCCTTTAAAAATTTCTTAACAAAGATTTTAAAATAATAATAATAATAGTAAGATGAAAAAGAAGGTTTTTGGGAAGAAGGAAATGATTATTTTTTTGTGT
>NW_002987088.1:175818-192830 GCF_000006295.1 Pediculus humanus corporis
AAACGATCAATGTTCGATCGGTAAGGGAAACAATCATTTACTGGACAACAACACTTTCATCGACGGTCCCCCGTTATCGACATCGACACCAAAATCCAACAAACATCCCCCGGGAGGTTCGTCGGAATCACCGAAAACAGTTAAAACCACGGGGAAAAAAATTTCGTCTGCTAAAACAACATATGCGACCGTTAGAAAATTAAAAGGACTCTCGGAAAAAAAATTAAAAGGATCGAAAAATCTCGAAAATTCATTTAATCGGTAATTATTATTATTATTATTATTATTATTTTGACGTTATCATCATTTTTAGTAGTTAGTGATAAGGGAATTTGGTTGTTGGTTGTTGTAGTGGAACTAAATACCCTTGAGCATTTTAAAAAAAAAAAAAAATTTGGCAGTTTTTTACTTAATAATTATTTATTTATTTAATATAATTTAATTAATAAACGTTTTTTTTTGGGGGGTGGGGGTGGGGAGCGGTGATTTCGGGTACACGCCCGATCGAACGTTTATCTCTTTCAATTAATCGTTTACCTTTTTTGTTGTTTATACAGTTGTTGTTCGAATAACGAAAGATTTTCTGCTACCACGACAAATGTTAAAATAGATTACGAAACATCCGTCAGACATTGGCTTTCGGAATTGGAAACAATGTACGAAGCCGAAATAATGACGACGCTGCAGAGTAAATCATTAGCTGCTGATCTCACGCGGCAGGTTACCAACATGGCGGATTCAACTTCGTATACTATAAAAAAATTACATCAGAAAACAAAAATTATTTCCTTGGAATTTTCTAGATTGTACAAGTAAGTTTTGATTTTCGATCAATCGCTTTGATTTTCCCGCCATAATCGACGACGTTAAAAATTTTAATTTAATTTTACAGGCAAAATAAAAATAAAAATGTAAAAAATTTCGACTCCCTCGTACAAAGCCTCGTCGGACACATAACCGAATTTATTAAAGAATACGTACAAAATAATAATAATAATAATAATAATATTGTAAATAATTGCCAAAGAACGGAAAAAATAAACCAAAGAAAATCAATTGGAAAACAAATTGAATGTCGTGACGAAATGATAACGGATTTCCGTACTCCCGAACCGGAAACGATGGATATGAAATTAGAAAATGATGAAAAGACAAACGGGGAAGCAGAAGAAGAAGAAGAACAACAACAAGTTTTAGAATCTTGCAATCGTCTCAAACAGTTGATTTCTACTTCGAAAAATTATGATTTTAATCAAATCGAAAAAGAAATTACACAATTGGGACAAAAATTTAGAGGAGTCGTTGACGTTTTATTACAAAATAACATTCAGGTGAATAGAAATTCGTGGAAAAAAAAAAAATTTTCCAATCTTCGCTCACCTTTTGACCTTTTCACACTCTTTTTAACATTTTAGGCTTTGATTGGGATTTTGGAAGAACCTAAAACTGAACTCGCACTTCGTACGGCTTTGACAGTATTGACAAATTTAGGTATGGAAGAAAATCAACTTGGTAAAATGGTATCGAAATGTGGAGGAATCAGAGCTTTATTAGCCATTTGTTTAGAAGCACGTGGCACGACCGTTAGAATATCTGCACTAAGAGCTTTATCGACGGTTTGTTGCATTGGGGATACCATACGACAATTCGAACAGGTGATTAAACGACGCCATTTTTATTTTTTACATTTTTTATGAAACAATTCATTGAATGACTTTTTTTCCTTTCTTTCTTCAGGCTGGTGGTGTAGAAATAATAGCTGACATATTAGCCGATGATAAAAGATCAGAAGAGGAATTAAGCGAAGCTTCGGCGGTTATTGCTCAAATAACGGCTCCATGGATACAAGATAATCATTCAGTGAATGGTTTAAGTCAATTTTTAAACAGTCTAGTCAAATCTTTAACCCGTAAGATTTTTTTAATTAAATATTTTCAAATTGTTTTCTCCAAATATGATGAATAAAAATCATTTTACGTTTTCAGGTATAATTAACAAATACAAATCCTGCGAAACTTTGCTACTGTCATCAGCTGCTTTGGCAAATTTAACTTTTATGGAACCTAGAACGGTTTGGCCACTTTTAGAATATCAAACGGCTAAAGCGTTACTATCCGTGAGTTTTATATTTAAGTACCTGTACTGTCTTTTCCTTCTAGGTACACGTAATAAACGTTAAATTCCTTTTTTTTTTTAGGCCGTTCGACGTCAGGGTTCTGACGTTTCGATATTCATACAAGAACAAGCAGCGACAGTGATAGCAAACATGTCGTCGGTACCAGAATGTAGAAAATATTTAGCCGAACAAAGAGCGGTTGTTGCTCTTCTTTCTTTTTTAGAAATTCATCACTCACCACTTCAAAATGCACCGGAAGTGGCGGCCGCAGAAAGAGTTTTACAAAAATCCGCCATTGCTCTTTCAAGGTAGACAATTTTAAAATTTTAAAATTAAAAAAAGTTTGAATGAAGTTTTTTAATTTTTAAAAAATATTTCAGGCTTTGTAGTGATGTTGTAGTTGCACAACAGGTTGTCGAATTACAAGGTGTCAATAGATTGGTTAAATTATGTAAAGAAGAAAAAGAAAGAAATCATAGCGATGGAGTTTTAGTTGCTTGTCTCGTAAGTAAATAATTTTCCCGTAAATTTTTCAAATGACATTTTTTATTATTATTATTATTATTATTTTCTTTTTTTTTTTTCAAGGCTGCACTTCGGAAAATAGTAGCGAATTGCGGAACGAAAGCACTTGAAAATTTAAATGCTATGGAATTAGTCGAACCTAGATTATTAGATTCATTTTTATTATATTCGTCAAAACAAGAAAGTTACGTTTAAATACGTAAAAATGAAAAAAAAAAAAAAAAAAAAATTTTAAACGCGTTAAGATCTCCCTTATATGTGTATATTTTTTTTTTTTACTTGAATTTTCTATCATTTTTTTTCTCTTTTTGTACAAATTTTTCAAAAATAAAAAAAAAATTTTTAAATTTTATTATTATTAATTTATTTCTTTTTACGTGTGTAAATATTTAAAAAAAAAAATAAAATAAATGATTAAGAATGAGTCATTATTATTATTTAGAACTTTTTTATTTATTTAACATTAAACTCGTTCTTATTTATTTGACACAAAATTTCATTTAATATAAATTTTTACTCGATTTAAACTTACTTCGATATTTATTATCACTAAATAAGTACTTTAAGAAGATTATTGAAAAATAATAAACTTAATACTATACAAATAAAATTGTTTCGAATATTAAAAAAAAAAAAAAAAAATATACACAAACGAAAGCACTGAAAGTTTCATTTTCCAGCAATTTGTTTCACATGGAAGTTTAAATGTCATGGAATTATCCGAAAGAATGTTTAACATCTTTGCTGTGAAATATATCGACAGTTGTTTCATGACATTGTCTCAAATCGTAATCGATTGCTCCAATGGCAAATTTGCTTTCGGCTGGTTTAAAATAATCTAAACCTCTTCCTATTTTAATGACCCAACCGTTTCCTAATCTGTATTTGAACAAAAAAAAAAAATTCATTATTATTTTTCTTTATTCGACAAAAAAAAAAAAATTTTTTTTTTTTTAAATTAAATACATACGTTATTTGTCTGTCATGAAGCGTGGAAGAAAATTCAACATTTAGTTTTATATTGTAACTATTTTCTAAACTGTATTTAATCGAATTCAACCATGATTTTTGATCGTCAGCATTTTTAGCATCGGAACCGGTCAACAAAAAAATTTGTTTTAAATTAAAACATTTTTTAACGAGGAGTTCACAAAACTGTAAAAAGTTTCTACACTGATTATAATTTCTAATGTATGGATCTTCAACTTTCACTGTTGTCATATCGCCATCCAAAAATCTTCCTACCAATGAAGTATAACTGTGTCCTTTGGAATTATTTTCAATGGAAATTTGTTCGTGGTAAAGACCCAAATCTTTTTGTTTTTCAATGTGTTTCTTTATAAATTCTGCTCTTTCTATATATTCATGTATTTTTTGTTTTAACGCTTCTTTTTTCTTTCCAGGTTCCAAAACTAAAATAATCAAAATTTGTACATTTTGGATAATCAAATGAATGTTTAAATAACCTATTAAAGATTAAGGTCATCATTTGTTTATTTATCATGGATAACAGTTGATAGTGTGTTAGTGTTATGACATATTTGAAAACAAATTCCAAACTAAAGTATTTATATTTTAAACTTAATTTAAAAAAAAAAAAAAAATTTTAGGGAAAAAATTAAACATTAAAATTAAATTTACCCTTAACACGATCCACCAATATTTGTAAACCTTCTTGGTAACATACTAAAGCTTCTGTAAACCTGTTGGTTTTATCAAGAGTAACGGCTCTTGTTAAAATAGAACCAGCTGCAATTTCTAATTGCGTCATAATTTAAATGTGTATAATAAATTAATAAGGCAGTTAAATAATATCGAAACGATAAAGAACATTTTATTTACAATTCGGTTAATCAGACGTAAGTTGGCAACACTTTCAAATTCTAACAGTTGGCTCATTGGTTTCTTTGACTTTTTCAACACTTTTGCAAGAGTTCTTAATTTAATTTCAAATATTTTTTATTTTTTTGGTGTTTTTAAGTTTAAAATGGAATTGGAATTGAATCGTTGTGATTATGCGATCGTTGGCCTTACTAGTTATAAATGTCTCGTACTTTTACCACCATCTGCTCAAAAATTGACACAAAAAGTTTGTGATTTTTTTCTTTTTTTTCCGTTGCCATCGATACTACACTAACACAAATTTTTTTCTACCATGGTATAATTTTTTTTTTTTTTTTTTCTAGGTAGTGGTGGCTGATCAAGATGGTGTTTTAAGTATTTTCTCGATAAAAAAGGGGGAAACTGAAACGGTTTTTAAAACGTCTCCCGGTCCGAAAATAACGAGGGTAGCTTTGGGTGGTACCGTTAATACTCCTCAGGATAAAATATTTTTTTCTTGTGATAGCGAAGTTAAAGGTTTCACCAAGAAAGGAAAACAGTTTCTTGAATTTGAGACGAACCTAACCGAATTAGTTAAAACAATGTAAGATAATTATTATTATTATTATTATGATTGAGAATTCTAAAATGAATGTAAAAAAATTTTTTTTTAGGTGCGTAATCGATAACAATTTATTTGTAACTGGTCAACATTGTTTGTATCATTATTTAGATCTTAAAGATGTAAATAGTTTTATTTGCAATGAAGTTATTATCGATTTAATTGTTCTTTCTACAAAAGTGAGTTCATTTATGTATATTTCAAAACTTTTACTTTATGCATTTTAATAATGTATTTCATTTATTTCTAGAAAAATGTTTTAATGCCTATTCTGGCATGCAGTGATAGAGTAATAAGAGTTTTAGAAGAATCAAACGTATTATATTCAGTACCTATAGCGAGTACTCCAACTGTCCTTCATAAATTTTACAAAAGTAAAAACGATGAAGAACAAATAATTTATGGAACAGAAGATGGCGGCGTTGGACTTTTACTAATTGGCAGGTGATATGTTTATCTATTAGTATTTCTCTTGTATGTATAAAGTATTTTTAAAATGGGTATTTATTTTTTCTAGAGATCTTAAAAATTTTTGGTTACTTGAGCCAAACAATCAAAAAGGTCAAGTCACATGTTTAGATGTTTATGATTTGACTAATGATGGATATTTCGAACTAATTGTTGGAAGAGATGATGGATTTGTTGAAGTTTATAAACTAAGTTCTGATAATGAACAACCAAAATTAATCTTTTCCTACGTAAATATAAATCATTATTATTATTATAATTTATGTTTAATGCTTATTTATTGACGACTTAAATAATTGTTTTAGACATGCAATGAAACCGTTACTGCTTTAGTTTGTGGAAAATTAAAAAATAATGAAGTACCTGAAATTGTTGTTTCTACATACTCAGGTAATTTATTTTAAATGTTAATACGTCGATAATTAAAAAACGACATTAGACTTTTACAATAAAATAACGTTTCCTCGAATTGGTTAAAGTAACTTTATTAATTACATCAAGAGTGACATTAATTAGTAGGAAAAAAAATCATTGATTTCATGTCTTTCAAAAGGATGGATATTTGGTCTTTCTACGGATTCAGGTTCAAAAGACCTTACTTTAAGTGTTGATTCAAATAATTTAAAGGTTTTACCAGAAGTAAAGTTAAAAATTAACAAACTGAGGTACAATTTAATAAATTTCAATTTAAAGTTTTTGTCAATTCAATTTAGAATTTCAAATCATGTTTTTGATCAAGTTTTTTACAATTTAATTCTACTATTATTATTTTCAGAGCGGAAATAGACGAATTAGAAGAAAAAATAAATGCGGAAAGAGATAAATATCAATTGGCAGCTGAAAATAATGAAAATGCTTTATCAACATTGCCTTCCGTTGCAATTAATGATAAGGTTTTTAACTATTGAAATATTTTTTCTCTTTATTCTACAGTAAAAAACAAAATGCTCATCAATTTTGACATTTTCTTTTAGTGGTGTTTAAGAAGAGAGGATGCTTCTTACACGTTAAGCATAGAAGTTCAAACATCCATTGATAATGTGCTCGTTCAAAGCGACGTACCTTTAGACTTATTGGATATAGAAAAAAATTCAGCTGTTGTCAGTTTCAGCGATTGCAGTCCATCGGTATAAAATAAAATAATTAATTCGTTTAATTTTAAAATTACTTTTCAAGTGACCAGAGTCATTATTAAATTTTTTAGGATGGAAACTTTTTATTGGCAACTTACCGTTGTCAAGTTAACACGACTCGTTTGGATTTAAAAATCCGTACGATAGAAGGACAGTATGGAACTTTACTAACGTACGTAACACCGAACGTTCAACCCAAATGTTGTCAGCTTCGCAGTTACAAAATCAAACCGCTTTCCCTGCATTCACGAATACACGCCATAGACGCTAAAAGACCCTATAATCGTTTAGCATTTAAAGGTGGATTTAGTTTTGCCGAAATTCATGCTTGGATTGAATTTTGTTTGCCTGAAGTTCCTTATAAAACTCCCCCCGAAGATACGGTGGTTTTATGTTTCACTTCGACCTTCTTGGGTACCATGCTACAATGTACATACTCGTACGTACTACTCATTTGTAATTTAATAAAAGTTACAAATGTTACCATACTCATTAATAAATATTTCTTCGAACAGAAAAGGAGAAGCAGAATTTAAATCGGACAATATCTCAACGATTTCTATTTTAAAGGATGTCATTTCGAAAGTTGCAAGCAGGAATGATAAAAAAAAACGTAATCTTGATATCACGTGGGGTAAGTTTAAATTTTTTCAGAGCAGAAAATTTCCAAGTTTTATTTTAAATAAAGATCATTAAAACAACATGGTAAACATCATAATAGAATTTAAATTTTTTTAGAAATAAATGAAGAAAGTATTAAACATACTCTAGATTTGATTCGTCCTAAATTAGAGCATCAACTTTCTTTGGTGAATAAAATGAAAATATTAGAATCAATGTCGGAATTAGATTTAAATCCAATTAAATCGGGAGAAATATTATTAACGGATGAATTTACAGAAATAATAAATAAAGAAAAAGAAATTATTAACGAATATAAAATGCAACCGGCATATTTAGACAGATTATACGGTATGGTTACTGACTTATTCATTGATAAAAACAAATTTAAAGGGATTAATGTTAAAAATAAAATTCCGACACTTTTGGAAATTTTAGATAATGATAATTATTCATATGAAAAACTTTACGATTTTTTTTATCAGTAAATAACTCGAATTCAATGTGACAATCAAATAAAATTTTTTAAAAAAAATCACTTTTAATTATACAGGTTAATCTATTTAAAACGGGTTAATGATATTTGCACACTCTAAAAGATCTATATTATATATATAATTTAATTAAATTATTAATTTAAAAAAATAATAATAATTATTATTTTTTTTCTAATATAATACACCAGTTTCCTTGATCGTAATAATAATTTAAAATATTAACATTTTCTAATTTAAGGCAAACATTTTTCAATTCATCATCTTCGTAAACGTGATAAAATCTTAAATAAACGGGAGCTTGAGAAGGATCAATATTATTATTATTATTATTATTATTCAACTTTAATTTCCACGGGACTAACATATCGTTGTATGCGAATGCAGTGCGATTATTATGAACGGGCAAAACAAGGTCTTGTTGTGATTTATTCAATGGGATTATTTCCAGTTTGCAATCATCTTCGGGTGCGAGTATTTTTCTCAAATCGTTTTGTTTCAAATAGTATGATTTTTCACCTTTTAATTCTTGATTTTTTGCCCATACGTAAATCAACGCTTTTCCTTTACTTTTTAAAATACGAATCATTTCTTTTATAGCTTTTTCTCTTCTCTCCTGACAAAAAAAAGAAAACAAATGAGTATATATGGAAGAAAAAGGACATAAAAATAACAGGATAGGGTTTTTACCTCTGTTGTTAAATGATGAATAACTGCAATACAAATACATCCATCAGCAATATCATCTCTTAAGGGAATGTTCAAACAATTACAAGAAAAACATTCGAATCCTCTTTCTTTGCATACTTTCATAAGTCCACCATTTGAATCGCATCCAATTTCAAATCTATTCGATTGTTTTGTGAAATATTTACCATTTCCACAACCGACATCTACAAGTATGGAACCTGATGGAAATGAATTGACAAATTCAAAAACGTTTGGCCACGGTTTGTATCTTGTTTCACTAAAATGTGATGCTATTTTATCATATACCTAAAAAATAATTTAATTTTTAATTTTATGTGAAGGTGCTTTGAGAAAAAAAAAAAAGAAAAGAATTACTTGGTGAACGAAATTTTTTTCTATTTCCGATGCATCTTCTTTTCTAAGATTAATATTTTTAATTTCAGAAATAACATTGGGAAAATTTTTAAGTTTTTCAATGGCAGTGTCACAAAATTTAGGATATTTGCAACTACAACATCCCCTTCTTGTTTTTCTAAACGTCAACGAAGTTCTTCTCTCTCTATTCTGAACGGTAAGTGAACCATCTTTATTAGGAATTAAATCCGATTTTCTAGGTGTGATTCCATGTACCCAATTGTACCTAAAAAGAAAATTTTTCCCTTTAATTTTTCTTTAAATGGAGTACAAAGTAGGAAAAATTTAATTTAAAAAAAATTAACCTGGATTCACCGAGCATTAAACATAAACTTCTTCTCGGTAAAAGGACGCTAAATGTCAAATCTTTATCATTTTTAAATTCCATAACGACAGATGATTCCAGGCTTAAAGAAAGGATTCCATCTTCGAAGGCACTATGAGTATCAACATGAGGAGGAATTCCCTGTCCAGGTTCATAACAATTTACAGTCAATTGATCCGGTGTAAAATCAAAATCGCTTTCAAAATTATCTGAATATTTTTTTAATCTATCCCACAAATAATTAAGCTTGGATGGAATTTTTTTAATGGGTTCATTTAAATTTACATTATTGCTACCATATTTAAATTCATATCCATAATGTTTTACTTTTCTGTGTTTAAGCTCTGAAGAATATTCTTCTCCAGAATCATTAAATTTGAGTAATTTTAAAATTTCCGTTTCTTCTTCTTCCGATATAAAATCTTCTAGTAGTACAAGGCCTGGAGGTTTTTGAAAAATTTTAGCCTGATTAAGCAGAGATATATTTATACTTTCAACATAACCTAAAAATATGGGACCCTTAATAACAGGCCATATTATTTTATCATTTAAAAGATTAAAAGCTTTCTCGGAATTTTTTTTATTTTCAAATATGATAAACGAATATGATTTTCCAGGGACCATGACAATTTTTTTAAAATTTTCAAATTTATGAAAAACGTTCCAAACCATTTCATATGTTATTCCGTTACATAGTCCACCATTACAAATAACTATAATCTACAAAAAAAAAAAAAAAAAGAAGTCAATATATTTAATAATTTTAATGTAACCAGATTTGTTAATATGTCTAATACCTCAGTAGAAGAATCCTTCATGACAATTCCAAAATCTCTAGCGAGAATATTAGTATATTTTTTTTTTAAACGATTTTTTTTATTTATGAGATAACTCATTTTTGAAAAATTCTTTTTTTAAGTTGGAAAAAAAAGACAAAAAGTGATTAGTTGTATTAAATAAGAGTGGAATTTAAAATTTCCACATGATGTTAAATAATTATTGATTATATACTCTATGGAAAATTGTACGTATAATTTTTAAAAAAAAATACGTTGAATCCGCTTAAAGTAACTTGCGCATTATTCAAAGATGTACGGTTCATGGTAAATTATTATTTTCAAAAATAGGTTTTTATGTTTATTACACTAAAAAAAATTTTTTTTTTTTCTAAAAGTTTTTATAATTCATTAAAAATGTTCAAATCATGATTAGATGATATTAAATTATAAGTTAAAATAATAATTTTTCAAAGGTGAGAAAAATTCATTTATGTATTTAAAAAAATATATATATATATATATATACTTTGTATTATATATGCGTTTTAATAGCGCCAAAATAATTACTCATGATATTACTAAATGTCATAAATAAAATTGAATTTTTTAAAATTTTCTCTTCTCGATCAATTTGATTTAATTATTTATTTTAATCGATACGATTACTTATAATTAATTTTTCAAATTAGAAAAACTAAAACGAAAAGAAAAATATATAATTTCGATCAATTTTTAATAAAAAATTATTATTATTATTATTATTATTTTATATTTTTATATCATGTACAATATTTTTATAATGTAAAACAATATTTATACAAACTATTTTTTTTTGAAACTTTTATATTTTCCCAGTCATTAAATATTTTAGTTTTTTTTTTTTTTCATATGACCCAAATTTATAAATGTCAACATCTTTTTCACATAATGTCCCATAATTCAACGTTCTTTTGACTTTTCATTATTGTTTTTTTTAATAATTTCTTCTTTTATATAAACCTACTTCCTTTTTTCCCTTTTCTTTCCTCCAGCGAGTACCTATTCGTATGAAAACAATTGATTTTTCTTCGATTGTATTAAAAATCAGGAATCAATATTTTACATATTTAAATTTATCATTTGATATTTTAACAGTTATGAAAGGAGATACTGTCAGTAAACTTCCTCGTGAAGGAATCGATGATCAATGTGTATATTTAAAATTCAGTTTGAGAAAATTATGTCTTGTTACGGTTATTTTACCAGTATCATCATTGATAATATGTTTTGTAACTGCGAATATATTTCAAAAGGATGATATTCACGAGACTCATTGTAAGGTAAAATACAAATATATATTGATTTTATTTCAAGCTTTTTTTTTTTTTTTCTTCGTTCAATGCAATTATTATTCTTTTTCAAATAGTACATGCTACTAGCACATTATCCTATAATTAGTTTTTTTTTTCTATTCGAGCACTTTCATTAAATAAATTATTATTATTTTTTTTCTTAGTGTTATGTGTTATTTTATTTCAGATATGAATTATTTATCTTAGGTTAAACTATTAACCTGACCTGAGATATTCCTGTTTGATATTCCTTAGGCTTTTTAAGGTAATTATTATTACTTTTTTTGTTTTTGTAACTATCGTAGAATCATATTTTTGTTCATACCTTTGTTTATATGTATGTCGATAACTATTATCTCTTTAACAAGCATTACATTTTGTCTTACAAATACTTTTACATAAAATTATGTATGTTGAACACCATTATTATTATTATTATTCGATACAAATTTAATTTCAGAAAGTTTATGATTAACCAATCAAGAAAAAAAATTAAATTAATTAAAATCATTTTTTCATTTATTTAAATAATAATAATTTGACGAGGGAAATAACGGTCGAAAATAATTAACGTTTATTTACTTTATGACTTATAATTATGAAAGAAAACTTTTTTTATTTGTAATAATAATAAGAAAAACTTTTCATACGGGCTCCCTAAAAAACGAAGGGGGAAAAAAAAATTTTACATGTATAATAATTTTCTATAACGTATACGTAATAATTTCCCCCCCCCGCCTCCCACCCACACCCCCACATTATAATAAAACACGAGAAACTTTTAAAAAAAACCGTATTCACTATAATAATAATAATAATAATAATAATAATAATTTACATACGGGGAAAGAGTAATATTATCATATTACGTGACCTTGATAAAATCAGGGAAAGGATAAACGGGAAAGAAAAGGAAGTTTAAAAAAAAAAAAAGGATGCCAGGAATTTTGTATAACGTATTGTTTAGGGAATATAAATTTAAAAAAAAAAAAAAAATTCAGGTCGTCGCAATAGTGTTTACTAAAACAGTTATAATTTTCTCCATGTTTTAATTTATTTAAAAAAAAAAAACATTTATATTTAATATATATACAATACGCATAAAATAATTTGATTAGTAAGAAAAATAATAATGATAATAATAATAATAATAAAGGTAATTTTTGTTTTTTTTTTAAACGTGTAATTATGGTAGTCATAAACGGTTTAAATTTTTTTTTTTTTTAATTTTCAAATTACATAAGAGCATGCATGCAAAGTTAATTTATGTGATAAAAGCAGAGATTTTTTTTTTTTTTTTTTTTCAAATGAAATTTAATAAACCGTTGATAAATATTTTTTAACGATAGGCTAAATATTATTTAAAATAAAAGTAAAAAAAAAATTTGTTTTGGTTCGTGACGTCACGGGATTCGATAGTATTTACATTATTAAGGAAGTCGATATCGTTCGATGATATGATAGGGATACGATATGAGACATGGAGAAAAAAAAAAAAAGAAAAATTCGAATGATGAAAAAAACCGCAAAAAGAAAAAAGTTAAAAGAAAAATTAAATCGATATAATTTTACCTGAAATTACACGTTGCGGGGTTGGGTAGGGGTAGGTAGGGGAGAGGAGAGGGTGAGGGGGGGGGGTAAAAACTTATTTTTCAATTGCATTTAAATTATTTTCTGCCACAAATTACTTTTTTTTTCTTTTTTCCTTTTTCTTCCTTCCTTTTTCCTTCTTTATTTCTTTTTATTTCCCATTCTTTTCCCTTTTTCCTTTTTCTTTCCTTTTTTCCTTTTATATATATATATATATTTTCTTTTTTTTTTTTTTCGTTCTCCTCCACACCTCAAAGTCATTTCCTATTTCTGTGACTTGCAGTTTCAACCGTTGAATATATATATATATATACACCACCTTTCGTGCAGCTTTTAAATTTTAACCGTAAGAAAAATAATTTTACCAATGGATAGTGAGTGGGTTGAAGGGGTTTTCTTACGTTATCGTTACTTTTCGTGTCAATAATTATAATACACGACGACTAATTTAAAAGCCAACGTAAAAAAAAAAAAAAACTTTCTTCAATTTTTTTCTTTTTTTTTTCTCTCTCTCTCTCTCAATGAGGAATAGAAATTAATTTTATGGAAATCGATGAAGGGTGAAAAATTTCTTTAAAAAAAAAACAAAAAAAAACAAAAAAAAAAGGGAAGAAAAAAGGGAAGGAAAAACAAAAAACAGAAAAAAGAAAAGAAATCGGAACGGTTATTATTACTATTATTATTATTACTATTATTATTATTATTTCTATTATTATTATTATTTTTAAATATTTAATTACGTTTAATGATATTTTTTTTTTAATTAAAATTTCAATGGGAGCCTAATTTTTTTTTTTTTTCATTTTTTTTTCTAGTTCAAAATAAACTTTGATCTAATATTACTATCATTATTATTATTATTATTATTATTATTATTATTATTATTATTATTATTATTACGAATTTCCACGTCATTCATTTCGTTTTTAAAAAATTTATTTACTCTATGCATTTATTTATTTATTTATTTAAATAATAATTTTGAGTTATCGTTATTATTATTTGGAAAAATTTTATTAATTTTTTTTTTTCCGGTTTTTAAAAAATTGGTAGTTTTTTTTTGGCGGGAAGGGGGAGAAGGGGGAGGGTAGTATTAAACGTGACTGTTATTATCATTATCATTATTATTAGTTAAACTATGATAATTGATAGTCGTCGTGGGGCGTTTCCCATCCACTGTTGATGTTATATGTCACATAAGGTTTTGAATTTTCTTTTCTTTCCTCTCTGTCTCTCTCTCTCTCTCTTTCTCTCTCTGTTTCAGTTGTTTGAAAGGTTAAAATGAAAACTGACGTGGAAATTCGGTCGACTAAAAAACTAAAAAACTAAAAAAATAGTTGAAAAAGTTTAAATGATGTAACTAATTTTTTTTTTTCGTTTGTTCTGGAAAAGGGGGGGAGGGGAGAAGGTTTAAAAAAAAAAATTTGGTGAATTGAGTTTTGTGTGTGTGTGTGTGCGTGCGTGTAATTTTCGGAAAATTTTTTTTTTTGCTACCGTAAGTGATCGAGTTTAAATTTTAAAAAAAAAGTTTTTATTGTTTAACTTATAGGAAAATTTTTTTTTTTTTCTCGTTCGCAAATGTTTAGAATTTTCCAAAAAGAAAAATTCATCGATTTATCATTTTCCACGTTGATGATATTTTATTATTATTATTATTATTTATTTATTTATTTATTTTTTGTTTATAAATGAAAAAAAAAAGAGAAAAATTTCGTGACTTTTTTTTTTTCGAAAAAGGGGGTGGAAGGGAGGGGGTTAACAAATGTTTTTTTTTTTTATTGTGCGGTAAATCTTTTATATTTAATCTTATTATCATCATCATCATCATCATCATCATTATTATTTTTCTTCTTCTTTTGAAAGCAAGTCGTCGTTTTTTTTTATTGAGTTTAAACAATCGATATAATGATTGAATTTTTTTTTGATGTTTGTTGTTTGTTGTTGTTTGAAATTGACCTTTGCTTAAAAGAAAAATTTTTAAAAAGGAAAAGGTCATTTAATTTTTCCTTTCGTTTTTGTTTTTCCGCCGTTTTTCACATACGGAAGCCGTTGGAAAATGATGATGATGATGATGATTTTGTTTTCCTCTTTTTTTTTTTAAATCGTATTTCAAGTGGTTTTTCCCCTCCCTTCTCCCCCCCCCTCCGGGGGTAACGTAAAGAAAAATCTCGAAATCTTATTTGATAAAAGGTATAAATTATTATCAAACCTTTCCGAGTTTTAAAATGGAAAAGGTTGAAAGGTTTAAAGGTCGTTAAATCGTTAGAATTTTGCTTTAAATTTTTTTTAACTTTTTTTTTTTTTTACTTTTCTTTTTCGTTAACACGCAAAAATGAATTTATAAAAGGGAAAAAGTTGTTAAATTGGAACGGGTATCTCTCCCCTCCCTCTCCCTACCCCCTCGTCCCTCCCCAGGAAAATCGACCGACTCCTTTTTTTCTCTCTCTCCCTCTCTTTCTCTTTCCACGAGAATTAAAAAAGAAAGAAAAAAAAATTAACATTAAAGAAAACAAATCAAATTTTTTTTTTTTAAAGGAAGTAGAAAGTCTGTGGTGGAAAATAAAAAAAAATAATAATAATAATAATAATTTAAATTTTCTTTCTCTCTTTCTCTCTCTCTCTCTCTCTCTCTCTCGTGGTCATAATAAATGTTTGCGAGTCACGAAAATTGGCAAGCGCCGCCCTCGATCGGTCCCTATTTTGTATATTTTCCATTATTATTATCATCATCATTATTATTTATCAAAAATAAAATATAAAAAAGTATAAAGAAAAAAAATTTTTTTTATGAGTAGCCAGTGGAAACTCGCGTGGGGGTAGGGGGAGGAGGGAAGGGGGGCCGGGATAAAATCATTTGAATTTTTTTTTAAGTTTTTATTTTATTCACTATTATTATCATTATTATCATTTTCACATTGTAAATCTCAAAATGTTAAATTTCATCATTCATCGATGAAGAAAAAACAAAAAAATTTTCTTTTAACTTTTCCTTATCCAGGGAAAGGGAGGAGGCGAGGGGGGGGGTCAAAAAAAAAAAAAACTTTTCGTGTTTGAAAAGGTAAAATTTCAACCGAGTTTATTTATCGATTTATCGATTAAATAAAAAAAAAAAAATAAGAAAAACTTATTTTGCGGAAAAAAATAAAAATAAAATAAAAATTTCGTGCAAGAAGTTTTCCAATAATAATAATAATAATAATAATATTTATGTTTTTAAATAAGGATTTATTATTATTATTATTATTATTAAATAAACTCATCGCGGATTTCATCGTTCGAAAATTTTTCTGTTTTTTTTTTTTTTTTTTTTTCTACATGTAAATTTTATACGATTTCGATTATTTATATTTATTAATAAATTGATGATAGTATTATTATTATTATCATTAATATTATTATTATTATTTGAGACGCTTTTAATGGATTCGACAAAAAACGTTTTTTTTTGTGAATGACTCAATTTCATTTTTTTTAGCCATTTTTAATTTTTTTTATGTAATCATTATCGATATCATCGTCGTCGTCGTCGTCGTTATTATTGTTATTATTATTATTATTATTATTATTATTATTATTATTATTATTATTATTATTATTATTATTATATTATTATTATTATTATTATTATTATTATTATTAAATTTACAAATTATTTTATTTAAATAGATTGTAATAGAGGCAGGCTATCGATCGAACGAACGAATGAATAAAAAAAAAACATTAATAATATTATTATTATTATTATTTAGAGAAACTTATTATGTTTTTCGTATATTTTGGGTAGCAACAGAAAAATATCGTTGGCAACAAAATAATGATAATTAATATGACGTCAAAATGTTTTGATATATGAGATTTAAATGACTTTTTTTTTTCACCCCCCCCTCCCCTTCCATCCCCTCCGAAGGGGGTAATTTTTGAATAATTCATTTCGTTTTGTTATTATTATTATTGTTATTATCATTCAACATTTACATTCGGTTTTGATTAAATTTACTTAATAAACAATTTTTTTCTTTTTTTTTTTTTTTTTTTGTCGTTTTAAGCGAAAAAATTTAATTTTTCAAAAAAAAAAAAAAAAAA
>NW_002987088.1:192850-194104 GCF_000006295.1 Pediculus humanus corporis
GAAAAAAAAAAAAAAAAAAATTTTAGGCGGGAAATTCAAATTTATATACTTATACGTGCATTACGAGAAAAAGGGTTTTTTGTTATTGAATCGAAAGTAAAATGACGGGGAAATTTTTTTTTTTTACGTTGGTAAAATTGTTTTATTAGAGTCCTAAAGATAAAGTCGTTACAACCCCGTACGCGATATCGATTACTATGCAGGTATTTTGCCAAAGAATAAAAAAAAAAAAGAAAAAAATTTACGACGAATTGTTAAATAAAATTTATATTTATATATATTTAGCTTTAGGGAAGGGTTTCCCACAATACAATAATTTTTCCGCCATTTTAAAAAAAAAATTTTCCGAGGGTGGGACAAACAGGCACTGCGGAGATTGCACACACACAACAACAACCGTTTTTAAATATTACTTTAGAGTTTTAGTTTAGTTTTTTTTTTTTTTTTCGGAAAATTGGTCTTTAATTTCATTTGAATATTATTGTCGAAACGTTTCGTTTTACGGTTCGTAATTCACGGGGAAAAATTTAAGTGGGGAAAAAAAGTGGGATCGTTTAGGAAAAAAAAAAAAAAAAAAAAAAAAAACTGGAACTGGAAAATCCGAGTTTTTCCAGTCCGTAACAAATTGTTTCTCCTTCTTATAATGAAAGTTAAAATTTGTTTTCTCTCTTTTTTTTTAATAGAACAAAAGTTTCCCTTCAGTTGCTAACATCAAAAAAAAATTTTTTTTTTTTTTTTTGATTTTTCCAGTGATTGAAACGTAACAAACAAAAAAAGGTGTCAGTTATTTTGGGTGCGGTTTTACTTTTTTTTTTTTTTTTTAAAAAAAAAAACTTTAACGAAATTTTTCTGTCGTGTCAGCAACTTTAAAAAAACGATCGTATAAATTTTTAATTTTTTTTTTGTAATGAATTTTCTATAAGTTTTTTTTCTTTTTTTTTGTTTCTGTTTCTTCTTCTTATTATTATTATTATGGGAGAAAAATTTACGGCGATCAAAATATTATTATTATTATTAACTCGAGGTAAATTATTTATTTATTTAAACAAAAAAGTTTTTTTTTTGAAATTTTTGCTTGTTTTAATTTTTTACTCCCTTGAAATTTAATATGGTTGCTGTGGCTGTTGCTGTTTCTGTTGTTTCTGCTGCTGCCATTGCATTTGATATTTTATTTATTTATATTATTATTTAATGGATTTATTTATTTATTTGGATTTGGCATCGTGGATTCCATTTTTTATTTTATCACAATTA
>NW_002987088.1:194365-200465 GCF_000006295.1 Pediculus humanus corporis
TATTTACAAAAAACGAATTTTAAAAATACTGCGATTAATTTAGTCTAGTGCCACGTTCATAAATAAAAAGAAAATTTTTTTTTCCAACTTCGATACACGAAAAAAACAAAAAATAAAAAAATTTTTCTTTTACAATTTTTGTCCTCGTAAATGTTTTTTTATTATTATTATTTAAACTTCAATAAATAATAAAAAAAAAAAAAAAACAAAAGAAAAACTATTATTATTATTATTATTATTATTATTATTATTATTATTATTAGTATTATTATTAGTATTATTAATATTACTTTCTTTTTTTGTTTGTTATATTACAAAATGTAGGTTTACAACGTCGTGCCATCAATATCGGCCATCACGGGAATATCTCCTCAAAAATACCTATGGAGAATATGCGTGGCTTTTCACGTGGGTCCAAGGCTCGTTATAGCGATAGTTTACAAACAATACTATTCGAAATTACTTGAGAAGGAAAATTTAAACGGGAAAAATTGGTTGTTGAATTTTTGCTTTTGGTTAAGCATAACCGAAATCGTAACACTATGCGGAGTCACATACATAAGCAATCGTGAAAATTATCGTAAGTAAATTTATTTATTTATTTTTCTTTTTTTCCATCTTTTCCTTTTCCTTTTTTTTCTTATTATTAATAATAATAATAATAATAATAATAATGAAAACAATGAAAGTATAAAAAAAAAGTTATTGTTAATTGATAACTGCATTAAGTTCATCGTTGTGAAATGTTTTGTTTTTTTTGCAAATCGTCACATTTTTTATTATTATTATTATTATTAATACCTGAAAAGAGTGTTTGATTTCGTTTTTGTGAGGAAAAAAAGAAAATTTTATTATTATTATTATTATTATTATTGATTTGGCGTGATATGATAGAAATTTAAAAATATCTTTTTGCTGTGGGTCGTTTCGTAACAATATAAATTATTTAGTTAAAATGTAAACAAAAAAAAAAAAAAAGGAAAAGAAAAACTTTTGGAGAAAAACTTTTTTGTTGTAAATTTTATGCAAAAAGTTTTCTCTCTCTCTCTCTCTCTCTTTCTCTTTCTATTTAAAAACAATTTTTTTTTGTTTAACTTTTTGGGGGGGGGGGGGAAAAAGGATCAAGTTGATGGGTTTGGTGAACAGGGAAAATTCGCTTATATCGTTTATATTAATTATTATTAAATTTTAAAATTTTTCTTGTTAGGTTGCGTGTTGCGGGTGCGTGTGCGTGGGTGTGCGTGCGTGTGTACGTTGTACCGAATTAAAAAATAAATACAAGGTTTTGCGGTTGACGTGTTGAACCAAATGTTAAATAATGAGTTTGCTCTAGTTTAGTGTTGTTATTTGTAAGTTGAATCTCCTAGCGACGAGGTTAAAACTACCCCCGTGGCCTTTTATAGACTTCCGCAGCCGATCCCTCCTTTTATTATTATTATTTTTTTTCTCCCTCCCCTCCCCCCCGTTTCCCCCACCTTCCCTCCTTTTTTTTTCTTTTCCTTCAATTTTTCGCCCTCGAAAATGGGGATTCGCCTGACATTTTAACACTGAACTTTTCTCTATTTTACCTCACGACCTTTTTTTTTCCCTCTCTCTCTCTCTCTTTTTCTCCCTACTCGTCCGAGGAAAATGATTATGAAAAATAATAATAATAATAATAATAATAATTTATTATTATATTTTCCTGAGAAAAATCGGTTGAAAACTCAAACAGAACAGCATCAAATGTAACCATCAAAAACATTTTAAGTTTTTTTTTTTTTTTTTTTTTTTAATACGCACACACGCACACGTGCGCACGTGTATTTATAACGGAAAATGAAAAAAAAAAAAAAGTAATTTTCCCCTTTTAAATAATGATTTTTATATCTTTAAATTTTTCCCAAAAGTTTTATCGTACTATCGCCGGTAGAATAATGATAAAATTGCGTGCGAGTTCATTAATCTATCATTGATTTATCCCCTTGCCCTCTTTTTTTTTTTTTCTTATTCATTTCCAAAAATAATATATATTATATGAAATAAAACAAAACGAAACGAAAAAGGGAGGTTTATTAACGTTGTTCGAACCCCCTTTCTCCCCCTCCCCCTCTCCTCCTTCTCCCCCCCCCCCGAAAAAAATACACTTTGTGTTAATAAGTATAACGTTTAACGTAAAGTAAATGTAAGTGGCGATTAACGAATGACTCTAATGAAAATTATTATTATTATTATTATTAATATTAAAATCATGAGTTTGTTTATGTTTATGTTTTTGTTTTCGTTTCAGCCATACACGAAAAGATATTCATAACGTTTATGTTTTCTTCTCTCTCGTACATGTTGGCATCACTGAAAATATTCAACGTCGTTCACGTGAGAAAAACAAACGAGGAAAATTATTCGTACAAATTGAAAAAATTATTTTTCACCGCGAGCATTCTCACATCGTTCGGATTGTTTATATTTTTCGTGAAACATCGTTTCTTGTGCCACGACATGGGTTAGTCAATAACAAACATTTCTATAACACAAGTTGTGTATTTTGTTTTCATTAAAAAAAAAGAAATTATTATCGTTGATTGGGTTGTGCGCGTGCGATTGGTTTTTTTCACATATAAAATGATAATAATGATTGGATCAGACATATTGAAATGAAAAATGAAAATTTTTTTGTTTTGTTTTTTTTTCTAGCTTTCAGTTGGTTTTCCGTTTGCGAATATTTAATTGCATTTTTCAACATGGGTTTTCACACGACGGTCATATTAGATTTTCCAACGGAACAGGTAACGGTTTCAAAAGGTTCGGAACGAAATAAAACAAACGACGTGACGATATTTAAAGTAGATTAACAAACAGATTATTAGAATCGTACCTTATTATTTTTTTTTTTAAACAAATAATAATAATAATAATAAATACCTTTTTTTTCGTTTTTTTTCGGTTTGACAAAATTTTGTCGTTACAAATTGGTATAAATAAATGAAATTGTTTCAAAGGGACCATTAGAAACAATTTATTTATTTATTTATTTTATTTGTTTTTAAATCGTGTGTCAATAAATCGTTATTATTATTATTATTATTATTTTATTAAAATTATTGATTAAAAAAATTGAAAAAATTAAAAAATTTTTTGCCAAATGTTTTGTTTTTTTTTTATTTATTTATTTATTTAAATTAATAATAATGATGAACACAATCGCACAATATGTTATAACAAATGCATAATAATGATAATGATAATAAGCACGCTTGAATTATTATTTTTATTATTTGAAATTATTAAGTTTAATAAAAAATAAATACGTAATTATGTATTTATATGTATATATTATTTATTCAATAGTTACATAAAAAGGAGTCAATTTCATCAATTAAAAATTATATTTATAAATAAATAAATAAATAAATAAAAACTGTTGATTGTAAATAATAATAATAATTATTATTATTATTAAAAAGAAAAGAAATTAATTAGTTTTTTGTTTGTTTATTATAAGTTTTCGTCGGGGACCAAAATACCTTTTTTTTTTCTTTTTTTTGCAAATAAAAAGTTTTTATTCAAAATTTTTATTATTATTATTATTATTAAAATGCACAAATAAGCACATTAATTAATTTAAAAAATAAACAAAAGAAAATTACTATAATTTAAAAAAAAAGTGTAAAATGGCGATTGTTTTGTTTGTTTAAATAAAAAAAAAGTGATAAAATGTATTATAAATAATAATAATTTTTAAATAAAATTTTTTTTTCGCTTTATTTTAAACGTTTTATTAATTTTTATTATTATTATTATTATTATTTAAATAATTTTTTGTTTGTTTTTATGTAAATGTAGGATTTTGAAAAGAGGAAAACATTGTAAAGTTAATAAAACATAAACTTATTAATTATTTATTTATTTATATCTTTATGTAATTTATATTATTTTGTTTTAAATTTATGGTTAAAAATTTTTTTTAAACAATCAAATTGTTTATAAATATTTAAAATGTGTGTCACAGACATAAATCTTTCGATTATTTAAATTTTTCAATTATTAATTTGATACATAAAAATTTTATTTTTGTTATTTAAAATGATGATGATTTGTTTTATTTATTCTATTTAAATATTTTGTTTATATATAAATAATTGTACTTTTTTTTTTGTAGTAAAATAATGGGTGGTAATAATTAATTTTTGATTATTATGTCGGGCGTTGGTTTTTTTCTTTTTTTTTTTTGAAAAACAGGAAGTTAAATGAATTTTTATATATTTCGGACGACTAGTTTCATTAAATGATTGATTGAATCGTACATATTATTTGTCACGTTGTTGGATATTTAAATGGATATTTTTTTTTTTGTGAAACTTGGCACTGGAAGAATTCACAGATAGAAAATGAAAAATCGTGGGTCTTTTGGTGCCAAAGTTCACGGAATAAATATTAATAAACAAAAAAAAAAAAAAATGGAGAATGGATTTTCAACTGTATTCAATATATTCATTTGTGATGATGTGTTTAAAGGTAAGTTTTTTTTTAAAATCTTTATCTTTATCACTATTTAATAAATTATTACTTTTTTTAATACCTTAATTTAATGCTTTTTTCAATACCTTTTCGTTTCTAACATCTTTTTACAGTTTAAAAAAAACCGTTAAAAATTTATGATTATTGTTATGATTATTATTTTTATTATTTAATTTCATAGGTTTATCTTTATTTACTCTTTCTTTTCTTTTTTTTTTTTTTAAAGGATTAAATTTAAATTATTCAAATGTTTTTAAATCTTTAAAATTTAATTTAGGAAGAAAAATAAAAAATAAAACAAGTTTAAAAGTATAACGTTTATTTAAATTCAAAAATTTAAGCCAAAAAAAAAAAAAAAATTATGTTGGCACCTTGTAAGGAAGCCATTTTTATTTTCGTTTTCAGTGTATGTGCGTGTGTGTCGTGATGCCAGCGCCACTTTCTTTTCATACATACATATATATATAAATCATTATTACCGTTTTTAATTTAACAAAAAAAAAAGTTTTTGCAATTTTTAATAATTTCCCTACATTTTTTTCAAATTATTTTACCATTTTAAACGAAAAAAAAACAAAAGAAAAATGTCGACGATAACGGAAATTTTTCAAAGATGGTAAAAAGTTTTCGAAAAAAAATCTATAGATGTCGCTAGTATATACATTCATTTGTTATTAATAATTTTATATTTATGAAAGTTTTTCTTTTTTCTTTTTGTTATTGATTGATTGTTTTTAATGATGACATTTTTTTTGTAAATAATGTAAAAGAAAAAGTCAATCGAATAATAATCATATATATACATAAATAATTCATTGAAAATCGTTTGAAGTCCAAAAAAAAAAAATTTTTTTAAATATAAATTTACAAATTGTATTTAAATTGTTTTATTTTTATTATAAACAAATGCAATATGAAAAAGTCTTTTAAAAATATATATGTATATATGTATAAAAACAAATAATAATAATAATAATTACGAAAGTCAAAAATCAACTGTTTGAAAAAAGAAAAACCGGTTTGTGACGTAATTTTTTGTTATATAGTGGGGAAATATTATGGAAGAGAGTGTACTGGCGGCGGGTTGTGTGACCATGTGCGCGAAAGAGATGCGCGCCGCGTCTTTGCGTTGTCTAGATTCTTTGTGCCATTCCATACATACCAATAACAGTTGTACAAGTTGTATTTATTATCTGAATTTGTTATTAAATTAGAAAAAATCACCTCAAAAGAGGATTTATTTTGTCTTTGGTAAGTGAATAATCATTTTTTATAAATTAAATAATGTTTTTTAATTAAATAATACGTTAAAAATAAGAAAATGTTGTTTGCAATGTGAGGCGCAATCTTGCCATAGTTGGCATTCCTAACATGCTTTGCCACTACGCTTGATTCTACCGATCGAGTGGGGTCGTGTACCGTTCCTCAGTTTATCTCAATATTTTTATCTTATTTAAATACCGCATATTCTTTAGTTGTTGTTGTTGTTGTTGTTAATTTTCGGTTTAAAATAAGTGATAATTAATATTTTTATAAATTTTACGGATATTATTCGACGATTGATTCATTTAAAAAAAATTCGTGGAAATAAAAAAAAAAAAAA
>NW_002987088.1:200529-213158 GCF_000006295.1 Pediculus humanus corporis
AGATTGCTGTGAGTTTGTTGTTGTTGTTGTTGTTAGAAAGACTCAGCTCTTAGTGAAATTCGTGCCAAATGTGCTTATTATTGTGATTTTTTTTTTTTTTTAATATTTTAAACATTCGAATATGATCCATCGTTATTTAATTAATAATAATAATAATTAAATATTTTATTTTATTTTGGTGATATTTTTAAATGAATATGTTGCTACACGGTGTTGGTGATTGTGATATCAGTTATCAACATCACCTTTATAAAAGTAAGTTTTCTTTTTTTTTTTTTTTTTTTTTTTTTTAGTGTTTTTTAGTCGTTTTTTTTCTGTTATGACTTAAAACTTATTATTATTATCAATATTCATTCAATGTGAACCATAATTATTATTATTATTATTTGATTTTTAAATCATTCATTTTTCACATAAATATTTATATTTTGTCGATTGACAATGCGAAAAGGTTAAATTATTTTTGGGGGAGAAAAAAAAAAATTAGTTTGAATGAAGAGATGTGTGCATTGGATAGACCTTGTTTGTTTGTTTGTTTGTTGCTTTTTTCTTTTTTTTTCTTTTTTTTTCTTTTCTATCAAAATCATTCGAATCAATCGGTTTGTAATGTTAAACAAAATTTTTATTTGTTTGTTTGTTTGTTGTTATACTAATTCAAATTCAAGGCTCATAATATTTGTCTCATCAATTTCCTAAATAATAAATAAATATTTATTTTTGTTAGCGACTGACTGACCAAGAATTACAAAAAAAAAAAATTATTTATTTTTATCATATCGATTTGATTTAGAAATTTTTTATTTTTTTCCCTGATTTTGTGTTTGTTGTGTTTGGTTGTTAAATTTAAATCATTTCCAAAAAAAATTTTATTTTTTTTTTTTAATTTAAATGATTGAATATAATTTTTTATTGGAGTTATTCGAGAATGTAATTTTTTTATTAGGTTATATATTATTATTATTAATCGCTTGGATGTATGAATTTCAAAAATTGTCGATTAATTGTTTACATGAAGTGCTTGCTTTAAAAGTTATTTGTGATGTTAAGATTACATAAATAGTTTATCGAAAAGGGATTTATTATTAAATCAATTAGTTTTCATTATTATTGATAATTTGAAGGCAAACTGATAATCACTCGAGTACACTTTTTTTCCTTGTGAGAATAAAAATTTGGACATTTGGATTGTTTTCTCTCTCTCTCTCTCTCTCTCTCTCTAGCACACTGTATTAAATAATGATGAATTTTTGTTTATTAACATATTAAAAAAGGTTTGAAAACCTTTGAATTTTCCTTTTGACTCTTTTAATGAATTCAAATTTTTTTTTTCAATGTAATAAGTTAGTAAAATTAATTTTTAACAAAACACCGAACACAAAGTGAACGGTTTTATGTTTTTATTCAATCGAATGACCATGGGAATTTTTAAAAAAAAAAAAAAAAAAATTCATGTTGTATGTTTGTACCTTTAGCGGTCAAAAAACTGGTAAACGCGTAATAAAGGAAAAAAATAAAAATAAGGTTGACAACTGTTACGGATTATAATTTTAAGTTATTTTTTGTTTACCTTTCACTTTAATCTTTTGTAAAATAATTGGACTTAAATGCAATTATTTGCGTTAAAGCATTCAAAAAAAAAAAAAAATCAAACACAAACACAAACATAAACACAATAAAGTAGAAAAAAAAACACTGAACGAAAGTCCCCACCTATTATTTTTTTATTCCCTTGCACAGGCGTTACTTTTTTTTTTTTTTCTATTTCCAGGATTTCAGGTTCTGACCCCCGTGTGAAATTGCACACCCATAATAATAATAATAATAAGGAATGAATGAATGAATTTTAAAGTATTTTCCATTCAACCTTATTTATTTTTTCTTTTTTTTTAAATTTTATCATTTTAATAAAACGTTATAGTTAACCTTTTGTTAATGAAAATGAATGGTTGTTGTTGTTGTAGTAAATATAAAACCCGTGGGTAACCCTTTTGGTTGTTGTCCTTTTTGCAAGTAGTAGTTTAAATAAAAATTATTAAAATTTATTTTTAGGTTTATATTCTAAAAACAGATTTTTTTTTTCTGTAAAAATTTCAAAAGACAATTATAATAATAATAATAATAATAACTTTCGAATAAGTTCGATATTATTAGAATTAATGTATTTTTATTGTTTAATTTGAATTCTTTCTATCGCACACGTTTATTAAAGAAGAGAAAATTCAAGAGAGTGAAAATAGTTTTTGTAAGAGTTCAATCAATGGTGATGATGATGATGACGAAAAACTTTTTTTTTTTTTTTTTTTTTGGATATTTCAAAACAAAAAAAAAAAAAAAGTCCAAAAATATGCAATTTATGTTGTTGGTGCCCGTGTGGTTTTACTCTCCGGGGTCATTTACTCCTTTTAGTTTATAATATTTAACAATGAATTATCCGTCGAAGAACGTTTTCCAACTCTTTCTTTTTTGGCTCTATGCCCATCAACTTTGTTTTTGATGCTTCAACTGCTTAATTATGTTTTTATATTAAAAAAAAAAAAAAATTCATCATGTCATTGACACATCTAAAATTAATATTTAACGCATTTTTTTGATTACATACGTGTGTGTGTGCGTGTGTATGTGTAGTAGGTTTAAACCTACAGAAAATAAACCTTTTTAACTATAAACAATGATTTAAATCAATATTGGCATGTACGAATGCGAAAAAAAAACTCGGATAAGAAGGGCAAACTATGAGTCAAACTAGTTTTTAACGGTTTTGCTCAGGTAAAAAAAAAAAAAAACAGGAGTTAAAATAAAGTTTAATCAGTTAAGGGCCCAGTTGTAATGAGTCAGCAACACACAGCAAAAACTTGTTTTTTTTTTCATTCCCTAAATTCAGCTAAAAGGAAAATTACATTCAAAAAAAAAAAAATTCTGAGTAAGCGAGCTTACACACACAGAGGCATGTGTGTATGTGTACTACGTTCGTTTCCTTTTTCTTCTTCTTATTTATTTCCTGTTTTGTGTTATCTCCCCTGAAATTATTAATAATAATAATTATAATAGTTTAATCAAAATGTATATCAATATTAATAATAATAATAATAAAATAACAATGGGGGGTTTCATTCGTGATAAAAAAAAAAAAAAAAAATTATTTGTTAAAAGATTGTGGTCAAATCTAATAATTGTTTATATATATATATCATAATTGTAAGATAAAATCCGGATTATGTATTATCATTATTATCATTTCGATGATGATAATAATTTTTTTTTTTAATATCATTCTTCACAAAATTGATGATTATGATAATAATAATAATAATAATAATAATACGTAATTGAAATAATTTTTTTTATACTCGCATATAAATAATTAGATAATCGTAAATTAATTTTTTTTTTACATATTTATTATTATTATTATTATTATTAGTATTATTATTATTAAAGGGATTTAAATTTTTTGTGAATTGGCTACTTTTTTACTAAAAGTGCAAAGTCATTGAAATAATAATAATAATAATAATTATACAATTGTATGTTTTTTTTGTATGTGAATAATATTTGGCATAGAAAAATTAATTGAATTTTTAAAATTTTTCATGAGATTATTTATTTAAATTTGTTGTTGTGTTTGTTGTTGTTGTTGTTGTTTTATCACAACATAATACCGTGTGATTTAATAAATTGTGTTTGTGTTTGTGTGTGTAAACCAAAGAACATAAATCTATTGAAACAAACAAAAAAAAAAAAACAAAACAAAAAGTTTTATTATTATTATTATTTTTTTGTTTAATGAAACAAAAAAAAACTTGTATTTGAAACTTAATTACATTGTTGAATTTTTTTAATATATATAAAATATTATTATTATTATTATTATTTTCTTTTACGTTTATTTAATTGTTTTTTATCTTTTGTAAATATTTTCTTTTTTTGTTTTGTTTTTGTTTAATTTAATAAAATTTTGTTTGTTTTTGTTTGTTTCGTCTGTAACATGAAATTGAGCAAAATGGTTTTTAAAAATTCTGCTTCCACGTTTATTTTTATTTATTTTATGAATTGTATAATGCAAAGGATAAGATAGTGATAGATTGTAGAAGAGAGTTTTAAAAAAAAAAAAATGTTTAAATGTTATTTACCAATAATCCGCAATTTATTACTCAGCGTGAAAGCTTTTATAACTGGGACAATATCCTCGTCGATTTAAGGTCGTGACTCATTCCTGTATTTGCTGCCTGTAATGGTGGCAGTTTATTCCTAGCAAAATCCTATATACATTTACCCCATCAAATTCTTATACGTTTCCTTTTAATTTTTGTTTTTAAAAAAAACACAAAGAAAAAAAATGTTTTAAGGTAATAAAACTCACATAATTACCCTTCCAGGTTTAGGTTTAGGTTTCTTCTGGTTAATGAGTTTGAGATTCAATGGTTCTTTTTTTGTAATGAAACGGTAGCAAATTTTCGTAATACTTTCTTTTTTTTTTTTTTTTTTTTGTTATTTTGAATATTTGTTTTATTTGCTTGATTTAAGTTAGGTTCATTGGTTAGGTTCATTGTAAAATCTACAAATATCATCATCCCATCGACAAGGTATCACAATAATAATTCTTAGAAAGCTAAAAATTAATAAAAAAAAAAAAAATAATAAAAAAAGTTGTTATACCTGTTTTTTTTTTTTTGATTTTGCCAGCGTATATGCAAGATTGTTTTTTTTTATAATGAAAAAAAGTTTTCTTTCTCTCTTCCTTCTTTCTTGTGTCAAATCAACAACAACAACAACAACAATTGTTTGTTGTACTTGCTTGTGTTTTTTTTTAAACGTTGATTATGCTTCTGTTTGTTTGAATAATAATAATAATAATAGGTGATGGATGGATGATGATACATCTTTTTGAAAATATGTATTAAAAAAGGTCAATAGTTAATAGTTAATAAAATGGCAGAATCGTAAAGAATAAGAAAAAAATTGATACGAAACGGTTTGGTTTTTTATTTCATGTAGGCGGCATTTTCTCCTCTTTTTTTTTATATTTCAAGGTTTGTGAGGGAAAATGTCGAGGATTTTTCGGTTAATAATAATAATAACGTTCCTTCTTTTCGTTAAAAAAAATAATAACGATAATAATAATAATAATAATAAAATTCGAGACAAAAGTGTTAGTTTTGTTCATCCCTCGAAAATCTTATATATATAATAAATTTTTTTTTAATAAAAAGTCATATTCACATATACTATTATTATTATTATTATTTTGCGAGTATTAATGACTCGAGGGCGGCCATTAGAGTACCGGGAAATTCATTATTATTATTATTATTATTATTACTATCTATTTTATCGTTAATTAATATTATAATAGTGACCTTTCACGATTATTATACACACGCGTGCGCGTGCGCGCGAAAAAAAAATAAATAAAATTTTATGTTAAATTATTAAATTGACGTAAAAAAAAAAAAAAGGTCATTTTAACAAGTTATGATAATAATAATAATAATAATAATAATAATAATATAATAATAATAATAATAATATAATTTAGTTATACTTTATAGCATATTTTAATTTCGATTCGATTCATTTACTCAGTGATAGGGGATAGAGGAAGAGAGAGAGGGGTAAGAGGGGGACAAGAGTAAATGGTCGTTAATTGACGTAGGTGGTACTTTGCATTTATACACACGCACACGCACACACACACACGCACGAATGCAATGTCAGATTTGTGAATATATATTTTGCCACAAAAGTAAAAATTTGTTTTTTTTTTTTCGAATTGACATTATTTAGCCTTGAAATAGCTCGGATTAAGTTTTTGTGTGTGTGTGCGTGTGCGTGTAAGTGCGTGTATGGTTTTATACCGAAAATATAACAGGAATTTTTTTTTTTTTTTTATACATTTTGAGTAATTTTAAATTATTTAATACTGACTGTCAATAAACTCATCAATAAATAACGCAAAAATTTATATAAATTGACACCATTTTGTGTGGAAACATTTCAAAATACGTAATCAGAGATATATCACGAATGTGTTTAACGTTTTCAATTTTGGAGGAAAAAAAAAAAAAAGCAGAAGAAAAAGAAAAAGAAAGAAACGAACATAATTTTTTTTCTCTCTCTTATTCTGTCTTAGTAGTAGAAGTACACAATGGTGAACAAATTTGTTTTAGTTTTTTTTTTTTTTTTTTTTTTTTTCATTTCCAGTCGAGTCACATCTAAACGTTGCACATTCGTCTCTGTCAGGCGGAAGACAATGCCTCGAGGGCGTAGTCCTTTAATACTTTGAGTTGTAAGGAGACGATGACGATGGTTGTGGTGGTGGTAGTAGTGGTAGTGGTGACTGGTGACGGTGTTGGCAGTAGTAGTGGTGGGGACCAAGCGGGAAGAAAAACCGCTTCATTGCCAGATCGTATTCTTTTCTTTCATTATTATTATTATTATTATTTCTCTTACGTCTCTTTGTTTTGTTTCGTCTTACTATTATTATTATTATTATTATTATTATTATTTATTTTCAACGAGAAATTTTATATTTGCAGCTTCTTGTATCATTTATTTATTAAAAGTGTTATTTAACTCTTAGGTTTTTTTTTTTTTATTTGTCGAACGTAATTTAAAAACTGACAATAATAATAATAATGATAATATAGAATAGATAGAAGGAATGGGGGGAGGGGGGAGGAGGTCAAATTCGAATCATTGCTCGGAATTATTAAAAGTTTTACTCGAATTACAATTAAATTGCCCAAATTTGGTCTTTTTTGTCATTGGGAAATTTGTCAGAAGGAAAAGAAGACAAGAAAGATTTTTTTTTTTAACCAAAGGAAGTGAGTGAGAGAGAGAGAGAAAGGAGAGAGAGAGAGATACTTGAAAGAACGACAAAAATTTGAAACTCTTTGAGTGTGTGCTGCATATTATTGTTTTTATGAAGATGAAGAAAATGTTTTTTGGAAAAGGTAAAGGAGGATGAGGAGAGAATAAGAGATTAGAGAAAATTTTCTTTGATTTAACCATTTGAAATTTTACCTTTTCTCTTTTTTTACTAGAAGAGAGAGAGAGAGAGAGAGAGAGAGAGAGAGAGAGAGAGACGAAAACCATTTTCTTCAATCCTTTAATTTTAATTAATTTTTTCTTTATTTTTTTTTTTTTATTTTTTCATTGTTTGTGTGTATTTAAATGCATAATATTTGATAAATATGTAATAATAATAATAATAATGATTCCGGAAGTGATTTTTTTCCCATTCAACTTGTGCGTACGATGACACACGCACACACACACCATTACAAAAAAAAATAACGATTTTATTATAAAATTTATTGCTTAAAAACAATTTATTATTTTTTGCGTGTGTGTGTGCCATCATCTATGAAAAAGAAAAATTGTTAGGGGGGTGAAGAAAGAGGAGGGAAGGAAAGGGAAAGGGGAGTAGGAAAGGGAAATTGAATTTTTCGGTACGTCGGACATTACATTATTTTTTTTTTTTTACATTGTGTGACACCGTTAAATAAATTCTAAGAAATTTAATTATTTGCACTTTATATATATATAAATTGGGAAAAGTATTATTATTATTATCATTATTATTATTATTATTATTTTTATACTAATAAGAAAAAACGTTTAATTACAAATATCATTTATAAATTTCACTTGAAATTTAGTACGTTGAGTATAAATATATAAAAATCCATTTCGAAATCGTAAAATTTTCATTATTATTATTATTATTATTATTATATGCCTCCGAGGTTTATTTTTTATTAACTCTCGTATTAATCAGGTGAAAATAGGATTCGCATAAATGTTGTAAAAAGAAACGGTTATGAGTAGTAATAATAATAATAATAATTGAGACGTAATTAAACCAATTTTTAATTTCCCTTCCATTCAATTTTTTTTTTTTTTTGGGTCACTTTTAATTCGGTTTTTTTTTTTTTTTTTGGTACGGATATTAATACGGCTATGTAAATACGCAAGCAGACGACGTTTCGTAGTACCTGAAAATAATTTTTTATACCTTATTTCTCAAATGGTATCGATTTATAAATATATTATTCTAGAGGAGAAAAAAAAAATTTTTTTTTTGTTGCCATTTTTGAGGTTTGGTTGCGCGCATTTTCATCGGTTTTACATCGTGCGGTTAAATATCGTACACAGTTTGCCTTAATTTGGGCTTTGTGTGTGTGTGTGTGTGTGCGTGTGCACGTGCATTGCCTCCGGGATACTTTGTTGTTAGTGGAAAATCATTAAAAAAATGACAAAACGTGGTTTTTTTCTCCCAATTCATACCACACTCTCACGGTTTTATTATTATTTCAAAATTTACAATAATTTTTTTTTAAACTATATTTTTTTTTACATTGAATTTATTCGTTTTGAAATCATTATTATCATTATCATTATCATCATCGATGTTTCCTCGTACAGGTACTCATTTCGACACGTAATTTAATTAATTTTTTTTTTTTCAAAAATGATAAAAATAAAAAAAAACTTTGGTTTCTCGAATGATTTTATGACGTCATTTTTTTTTATAAAAGTAATATAATTAATGGATGACATAAAATTAATAATAATAATAATAATAATCGCTATAAAAATGTTTATGGGGGTGAGGGGGGGAAGGAAAAATAAATCGTTAAATAATTTATTACGAATCAAATCAAGTCAAATTTTTTTTTTATTTTTTTATTTTGCATTTTTATTTTCGCGTAAAATACGAAAACGAGAGAGAGAGAGAGAGAGAGAGAAAGTGGAAAGGAAGAGAAAGAGAAAGAAGGAAGGAAGAAAGGAAAGAAAGAAAGAAAGAAAATTTTTATCAACTTGTTGCTTCTACGTTGGAGGAAAATTTAAAAAAAATCATTCGGAAAATTTAGATTTTTTTATTGCATTTTGTGTGTTTGTTATATCCCCTCGTGTAAAATACGAGAAATGAAGGGTGGAAAAATGGGAAAATGGAAGAAAAACTTTTCAATTTGCTTTCCCCACTTCCTTTTTTTTTTCCCTTTTAAGGGCTGGTTGTTGGTGTACGTTTGTATATATATATAAATTTACGTGTTATTTCTTTCTTTCTTTCTTTTCTTTCATTATTATTTATCTTTACTTTTTGATTTATTCGTTTGTAAAAAATAAAAATAACTCCAAGCTAAATTAATTTAAATAGAAAAAGAAAAAAAAAAAAAAAAGAGAGAAAGAAAGAGAAAGAGAAAGAAAATTAATTGTGTCGTTTTTTGGATTAAATCCAGTTTAAAAAAAAATGGATATTTTCGTTTTTACACTTTCCCGCGTGTGTGTTTAAAAATTTTTAAATTAAATTAACGACAAATTTTATTTTTAAACAAAAAAAAAAAAGAAAATTTATAATTATTATTATTATTATTAATAAATTCGCGGATGAAGAAAGAAAATTTTAAATGAAAGTAACATTGCGTAAAAAAAAAAATAAAATAATTTGTTACATCATACATACACATTGTTATAACGGTTAATTCTAGAAGGAAAGAATTTTTAATTTTTTTTTTTTTTTTTTTATAAATTTTGTTTTCAAGGTAAAATATTTTTCAATGAATAACAACAACAACAACTACAATCTCTCGGTGATTTTATAACCTGACTTCTCACGCAGAAAGTAAAATGTGTATGTGTGTGAGAGAGATATGCGAAAAAGATGGTCGTTATATTCTTGTTAAAAATTAATTAATTTTTTTTGAGAGAGAGAGAGAGAGAAAATTGGCGGTTGAACGTCTTAAATTGCTCTTGAAAAAAATTTTCACGTCGAAAATGTTTTTTTTTTTTTTTTAGGTTGTTATTGATAATAATAATAATATTCGATTTGTTTTTTGTGGGGGGGGATGATGATGGTGGTGGTGGTGGTGTCGTTGTCGTTAATTAAATTATTTACCTTCGTTTTAAAAAAAAAAAAATTAAGGCGATCATTGAAAATTGTCATAAACAAATGTTTCCATGTATTTTTGTTCACATTGTTGCCAACTTTTAAATTTTTAATTTATTTTTATTTTTATTTTTAAAAAAAATAAAAAATGCAAATTCCTCGAGTGATTCGTGTTTTCATTCTACGACGCGTGGATTTTTTATTTTTATGGGAGAAGGTGAAGGAGAGAGAATAAGTGGGAGAAATAGGAAAAAAAAAAAAAAAAAAGAAGTAGTGAACAGAAGCCATATTACGTCAGTGCTATTTCGCTACTATTATTATTATTATTATTATTAATATTATTATTATTAAATTAGTTTAGCCGTGTAATGATTTCGTAGGTTTTTTTTTTTAATTATTATTAACAGCTTACTTAACGCAAAACTAAAATTTTGAAATTTTAAAGTCGTCGTAATTTTTTTGAATTTTAATTACGGATGATTATTATTATTATTATTATTATCATTATTATTATTTTTATTCGGCCACAGTCTATTTATTATTAAAAGTAAATTTTTTTTTTTTTTTTGCGTGCGTGCGAGCGTGCAACATTTTTTTTTTTTTTTTATGTATCTCTAATGCGTTTTTGACTTTCATTTTTTATTTTTTTTCGCGGTATTTCGTATTTAATTTTGCACCCCCCCTTTCCCCTCTATTCCCCTCTCCCTCTCCCGAAGGAACGTGTACACGCACACCCGCACGTTGGTTTTTTTTTGATGATTATTCAAAATTTTCTTTGTCGTTATGTATAAATAATAATTTATTTATATGTTAAAATTTATTATTTTATGAAATGTATACATGCATGTAAAATAAGTGGAACGAACGCCATTGTTATTTCCCATAATTTTCCCGGGTTGAATGAAATTTTTGAATTTTCTATTCAATTCAATTCGACGACGATAAATGCAAGACATTTTTTTTTTGTGTCGGTGGTAACAATTAGCGAAATATCCAAAGTGGCAATTAACTTTGACCTTTGTCTCTCTCTCTCTCCCTTCCCGAACGTATGTATTTGTATATATGTATGTATATAAATCTCTCTCTCTCTCTCTCTCTGTAATTTTTTCTCTTTTCCTCTTATTGGGGCGTTAGGGGATTTTGAAAAAGATAAACTAGTTAGAAATTTTCTCTATTGTTTTTGAAAATGTATGTGTTTAAATATTTATTGCTGTCCTCGTAAACCTCGGCATAAATTTTCCATAATGTAAAATATATATATATATATATATAATATATTATTTAAGGGATGAAAATTATCAAAAGACCATTATTATCCGAATCTCCTTTATTCGCATAATAAATTCCCTTTTACGCAATTACGAACGCATGAACCCTTTGCCCTCTTCCCTTTCCCTTTCACTTCCCTTTAAAATGTTTTACATTTTGAATTATGGCTAGCCTCCTCCTCCTCCTACTACTACTACTACACCACCACCACCACCTTAATAATCAAAAGGAACAAATTTGTTTTAAACACACACACACAGTACAATGTCGCCGTTTTAACCGCGAATCGAATTTAATTCTTGGCACTCCTACAGAGAATCTACTGCCACGTTGAAATATATATATATATGTTTTATGGCCAAATAAAATTCGTGTATTTATTTTTAAATACAACCGTCAGAAAGTTAGAATCCCTAACAGTTATTTTCATTTTACGTAACGAAAAAAAAAAAGAATTTTTCTCACAGTGATTGTTTTAAAAAAAAAGTTTTCTCTCTCTCTCTCTCTTTCTCTTTCTCTCTCTCTCTAATATCAAACCGTAAAGTACTAAACGTCGTCGTCGTCGACGACGACGACGACGTTGTGGAAAAATAAATAAATAAATAAAATCAATAGTACGGTAAAAAAAAAAAAAAAAATTTTTAATAAATTTTCACCGGAAAACAATTTTCTATTTTCTATTTATTTATTTTTTTTTTTTTAATAACCATTCGATGGAGTATAAAATATTTTTTCTAAAAAATCAATTTTCACATTATTTCGTTTTAAACGCAATTCGCGATATGATATTTATCACGAAATAGCCTTTAAGGCATTTCCAACCGAGAAAAAAAGCAGGGGGAGGAGGGAGGGGGCAAAAAAATTCGAAACTTATTGTAGGTGGCGGTGGTGGTGGTGGTGGCAATGGCGGTGGTGAGCTCACACAAATTTTGTTTGTTTTTTTTTTTTAAAAAACAAGAAAAATCCTTTTGTTACGTAATCAAAAACGGTTAGTTTTTAGTTTTTTTAGCGGTTAAAAAGTTTTGAAACAATTATTTCGTGTTACCATTTAGTTTTATTATATAAAATTTTCGAGGGAAAAACCGTTTCGTTTCCTTTTTTTTCGAATTTTTCTTTGGATGAGAAAATTGCGTACATGAATTTTCATAAAGCGATGGAATACGTGTTTGTTCGTTTGTTTGTTTGTTTAGAACAACAATCATTTTAGTATCATCAAATTGCGTACGATTTGAAATTGGTGAATGAATGAATGAATGAATGACGTCATGAAAACGGGAATAAATAAAACCGAATCTCGCGGCCGAGAAAAAAAAAGAAGGTTTTTATTATTATTTTTATTATTATTATTATTATTAATTTGTGTATACGAGGTAATAAAATTTTGTCGCGATTTTAAATTAAAAAAAAAAAAAAAAGTTTTAATATTATTATTATTATTATTATTATTATTATTATTTTTTTTTTTTTT
>NW_002987087.1:0-4069 GCF_000006295.1 Pediculus humanus corporis
AAAAAAAAATGAAAAAATTACAAAAAAAACAAACGCCCAAATAAAATCAAACGCAAAAACAAAAAAAAACAAAAAAAAAAAATTTTTTAAATTTTTTTTGGGGAAACGAAACAATTTTTTTTTTTCGGGGGGGAGAGAAAACAATGGTAATAAAAATTACCGTAAATAATTATTAATATTCAAATCTCTATCATTGTTTGTCGTTGTATTGAATATTCAAAAATTAAAAAAAAAAAATTTTTTTATTTTCGGAATTCATTTCCTCGTGTTTTTTTTTTTTTTTTTAAATGGGAAAAGTTATAAAACGTCCATAACGGCCAATAAATAAATAAAATTTAAATTTAAATTTAAATCACGCGCTATTTAAAATTAAAATTTATTACCTTTTTAGAATTGTACAAATTTACCGGAAACAGTTGGTAATTTTTTTGTTTGTTTGTTATTTTCCCCTGCAAAAAAAAAAAAAAAAATTGAAGTAATTTATTATTATTTATATTTATTAACGTGGTATCATCACTTCAAAAAATTTTAAATTATTAAAATTTTTTTTTTTTACGACGGGTAATAAAAAAAAATTACGTAATATTTACCGTAAGTTTTTTTTTTAATTTTACGATTAGAAAATAAAAAAAAATGGCGAGATTTTATTAAATTAAAAATAAAAAAAAACTCAAACCCAATTTTTTTTTTTTTTTTTTTTTTGCATAAATTTTTAAAAACGTGTAACGAGATAAAATTAAAATATGCAGTCCGCACTCCAAAAAAAAAAAAAAAAAAAAAGATTCTGCGTGCACGCGACCTTTGACATTTTAAAAAAAAAAATTACGGTTTAGAAGTTTTACTATTCGATAATAAATTTTTTTTTTCCCTCCCCACCACCGAACAACTTTCGAAGTGTGCCTGTGTGTGTAAAATTATGATTTTATTACTGGGTAATAATTTTTATTATTATTATTTTACAAAATAATTTATTAAAATATTATTACTCCATTTTATAATATAAATAACAAAGAAGTGGAAGAAAAACGAATGTAAAATTATCAAACGTTAAAATTAATCACGTTTAAAGCGTACGAACTGTCAATTCGTGGCAGATTTGTTATGTTAGTAGTTGTAGTGGTGGTGGTGGTGGTAATAGTGGTAGTAGTGGTAGTACCACCCCATCAGCAAGAACACGAATAAAAAAAAAAAACGTGATGAAATAAATCAAAAACCAAATCCATTATGAAACGAAGAAACCTTGAGAAAGTCACTAAAAAATTTTTTACGTTTAAAACTTCTCCGAGATCCTGAATGGAGTTTTTTTTTTTTTTTTAAAAGAAATTATTACGTAATAATTTTATTCGTTATTAGACCAACAATTTTATATGTATATAAATTTAAAATTCTACCCATTTAAAAATAATAATAATAAATAAATTTTATTATTATACAAAATTATACGTAATAATAAATTACCATTGTTTTATTCATTCAAATTTTTTTACACATATTAAGATTCCTACTAATTTTAATTATGTTTAATATGCGTGTACGCATATTACGCATGCGTACACACGCATACTAATTTAAAAAACACCCATCCATAGTAATTTTTCCTACGTTACATCCACATCCCTTTAAACCCCCAAAATATTTTCATATTACTTAATAACAATTTTAAAAAAAAGGCTTTATTAAAAATTTATAAATATTAATTACTTTTTTTTATTACCATAATCACGCAACAATAAAATAATAATAATACTGTAAATTAATAACGTTACGTAATTTTTTTTTTTTAAATCGAAGAGAGTTATTAATTGATACAAAAAAAAACTTATGTATTTTATATTATTAAATTATGGGAAAATAATAATAATAATAAAAGTAATTATTTATAGCTAAGCTATAAAACTATAGCGTTGAGTTTTTAATTAAAAAAAAAAACAAAACCACCCGATAAAATTAAATTTTTTATTAACAAAAAAAATAATAATAATAATTAATGCGTTCGACGAGTAATAATTATTAAAAAAAAAAGATAATAATAATTTTTTTTTATAATAACAATGTGAAGAATTAAAATAAATAACGGTCGATGCAACAAATGATAACAAATAATTATTATTATTATTATTATCGTGATGAGATTTTTATATACTGGAATATATATATATATATAAAATTATTGTACGCGTCGAGATATACATGAAGAGATCTCGAGTTAATTTTTTTTTTTTTTTTTTTTTACGAATCTTCTATTATACTTTTTTCAACGGTTAAAAGCATTTTAAATCTTGCTATGGCGATTTTTTCTAATCTGTTAAATACATCCGGATACGATTGTATAATTTTTTTATAATCGAATTCTTCCAAACGATAAAGTTCCGTTATTGTAACGGCCGTTACAGTTGCGATTCTCCTCCTGTTATCGCTTATCAGTGCTATTTCCCCGAAAAAATCACCGTCGTGCAAAAGCATTATTTGCACATCGTTCGACGTGGATACAGACACGGTACCGGAACAAATGAAATACATGGATTCGCCGTATGTGTTGGCTCGAACTATGACATCTTGCGGAAAATACATTTCCCTGTACATTTTACGTGTGAAACGTGTTAATATTTTTTTTGGAACGGATTGAAACACTTCCGTGCTGTGCAGTAATTTCTGGCATGTGTACATACTTATTTCTTTTCTCAATGATTTTGGTAGCTTATCCAAAAGTGCTCTCCCCCGGAAATAGTGAGATTGAAAACGATAAAAATAAAAACGATTCAAACGTTTTTTCATGTAAATCGGTATTTCTTTTTGTTTCATGTACGTTTTCAATTGATCCGTTATCAAATTAAATTTCGTTCTCAACACGTTCGCAGCCGTTATGCATTGCAAAAACCATATGACGCAATATACGGTGCAAAACCTTCCCAAATTCGAAAATAATATTGCCAATATATAATCGACCAAATCTATTATTTCTTCCCAATCTGTCGCGCCGACGTAACCTTGCACGGCTTTCGACACTGAATATTTTAATTGATTTAAAAAATCTTTGTGATATATTTCTCCGACTTGAACCCAGGAAAGTGTAGCTTGAGCTCTTCTTAAAAACAATTTCGTACCGTAAATCATTTGTGGAAAAATCAAATTGAAATAAACCGTGTAAATAATTATAATTGTGTAAACAATAATTGAAGCTAACAAACGGAGTGATAAATTTGATAATATACTGGCATTTCGATTTTTATAACAAAAAACAACGTGACGATGATACCTCAAATTAGAATATATGTTATACACGTGAAGAAAAATAAATAAATTATGATTCATTTCGCTGTAGGCTTTTAAACCGAAAATAAATGCGACGGTGGCCTCGAGTGGAATCGATGTGGTTATATCTATGAAAAAACCCGTGGATAAATAACGTTTTGCTATCGTTTTTGGATTTAAAATAACTTTATCCGTGGACTCATCGTAGTACCCGGTAATAAAATATCCGAATGAATTTATCAACCAAATAATATCGAGTAAAACATTAATCCAAAGAGTTTTCATTATGTGCGTCGCGTTCTTATTTTTCATGAGTAAATATTTTGCCATGAGTGAATTGAAAAAAGCCGCCCTTATCGGACAATAGTAAACGGATACCATGAATATGAAAAACATGAAAATTTGCCAAACAAATCTACCCATTGAAAACGGATGAAAAATATACCAATGACTCGAAAATTTTTGACGGTTTATTTCCAATTGAACGGCTCCCTTGCTCCTCAAATAATGAAGACTTTGATAATTAAATTGCGATGCTAAAAAAATCCTTTGTATTATTGAATCTTTAAATTTTTCTTTCTTTGTCATTTCCGACAATTGTTTTTTTCTCAATTCGCAATCGTGCCGTGTATAAACGCAAGTATAATCTTTCATTTTTCTATTTTTTTTTTTTTTTCTTATTACGTAATTATTAATTACGTAACCCAACGAAAGAATACCTTTAGAAAGAAAAAAAAGAAAGAAAGAAAGAAAGAAGAAAAAGGAAAAAAAAAAAAAAGAAAACAATTTTTAATTAAAACAACCGAGATATGTCAAC
>NW_002987087.1:4457-5428 GCF_000006295.1 Pediculus humanus corporis
GAAAAAAAAAAAAATATATTTATATATTTCTTTGCATTAATGAGTTTAACCAGAACTCACGATTTTCAGGAGAAGGAAAAAATAAAAGGTCAAAGATTAAAAAAGTTATGAAAAAAAAAAAAAAAGAAAAGAAAAGTTATAAATAAAAAAAAAAAAAAAAAAACTGTAATGTACACCATTCTATACCTCACGAACACTCCCCTTCTCTTCAATATGATTTCTTATGAAAAACGCATTAATCGATAACCTACCCTTAAAACAACAACAACAACAACCACCTAACGGTATCCTTGAGTGGATATTTTAGGTAAAACAACCAATTACACTCTTACAAAAAATTATTATTATTTTTAATGCGATTCTAATGTAATCCAAAAATTTAACCGTTATCATTCCATCAAAAACCTTTTTTTTCTCTCCTTTTTAACAAACCTTCAACAACAACAACAAAAATTACTCGTTTAAAAAAAAAAAAAAAAAATCGATCGACCGTAAATATTATTATTATTATTATTATTGTGTTTTATTGAAAAAAAAAAAAAAAAAACGTGAACGAACGTCAATTTAAATTATTAAAAATCAAATCGATATTTTATACAGAACAGGAAGAACGCAAAAAAAACGTTCATTTCGCAATCGTTCTTATAACTTCACCACAATCGATTTAAATTATTATATCGAAACTTTTTCATAAAAAAAAAAAAAAAAAATTACTCGTTTTATTACGTAATAAGACCTTGAAGTATCTCCAGTATTAAAAAAAATTACACGAAATGAAATTATTTATCAACATCCATCCTTCCATCCGTTCGCGATAAAAAAAAAAATATTTACAAGTAATTAATTAATAATAATATTAATAATTTCTTTTTAGTTATTATCAATATCCGGTAATAAAAATAACTTAAACGGTAATTTTTATTACTCTGAAATCAACAATTTCGTCGCGTATTTAAAAAAAAAAAAAAAAA
>NW_002987087.1:5448-8882 GCF_000006295.1 Pediculus humanus corporis
ATAATAATAATAATAATAATAATAATAATAATAATAATAATAATAATAATAATAATAATAATACCTCGAAAAGAAGAAGACGAAAAACATGACGCAAAAAAAAAAAAAAAAAACAATTTTTGTCCGTCGTAATTTAAAATTTTCTCAGAATTTCTTTAAATTTTCCCCTTTCCCCTCTATTTGTTAATAAAAAAACCGTTAAATTTAAATTTCAAAAAAAAAAAAAACCGCCAAAAAAGTTTTTAAACAAAAAGCCAACCGTTCAATTCTTACAATTAATAAATAATTTTATGAAATCCGTAAATAAAAAATAAATTAAAAATTTTCTTCCGAACGAGTTTTAAATACGAATCTATAACTATTATTATTATTATCATTACTTTTTTCATCGGATTCGGTAATAATAATAATAATAATAATTTTTTTTATTACTGATTAACCAACAACCACAACAGATTTTTTCTAAATAATATTTCAATTACACGAAACGAATAAATAAATTATGTATTTAACTTGTTAAAACAAGTTTTTGTTTGCTTTTTTTTTTTTTAAATAAAAGTCTGGAGAAAAAAAAAAAATTTTAAAAGATTATCAAAGGTAAATTGATAAATGACCCCGAACCAGCTTCCTTTCTTACATCTTTTCTCTCTCTCTCCCCCTCCTCTCATCTCACTTTTTCTCTTTTTCTCTCTCTCACTCTTTCACATTTCTAATTTTTACTTAGTTATTTACTTACTTGTTCTTAGGCCAAATCAAAAATATAAAACTGGGTTAGAAATTGTATTTTCCATGAGGTCACGAGCAACTGGATCCACACGATGGATGTATTCTGGAAAGAAAAAAAAAAAAAACATGATGAAAGTCTTTAAATTTATAAATCAATAAAAAAATCGAATTAAAATTACTTTTATTTTTTTTTACCAATTTGTTTGTTATTATACAATCAAAACAAATATCAACAACCGAACAAACAATCGCAACCTCGCGTGTTATTTTATTTATTTATTTTTTTAATAAAAACATCAAATTAAAAATTAATTACCCGTGTGATAATAATAATAATAAGACAATTAACGATGTATTCATTAATGGATACAAAAATTTACACACCCGCAAATACATAAATAATTATTATTATTATTATTTATTTATTAATTGGCTACGCAAGTAATTTTAATTCGAATCAATTAAAAAATTATTCAACTGTTGAATATAAATAAAAGTAATAAAATTAACGACGACACGTCAAAATTAATAAATTTGACGCTCCCCTAACAAAAATCCAAATAATAAAAATTGATTACGTCAACAACAACAACAACCACCACCACAACAATTACCATCGTAAAAATAATAATAATAATAATAATAATAATAGTAGTAGTAATAAATCAAAAAAAAAAAAAAGAGAATTTAAAATCTCGAAGGGCAGATAAAGAAATTTTTTTTTTTTTTTTCGTTTTTTACTTTTTTTAGTTGCAATAAAAAAAAAAAAAAATCTCCATGATTTTTTATTACCTCATTAAATAATAATAATAATAATAATAATAATAATAATAAAATTCCGATACGTAAATTATAATAATTCAAAATATTTTTTAACAACAATAATAATAATAATAATAAATGTAAAAATGTCTGCACATTTGTGAGAAAGTAAAAGTTTATTACTTTTTTTTTTTTTTGTTTTGTCCAAAAAAAAATTTTTTACGTCAATTATCATTATTATTATTTAGTTATTTATTTATTAAAAAAAAAAACTTATTAAATTATCAAACGATTTGAATAAATAAATAAATAAATAAATAATTTTCTCTTAAAGTGATTTAAAAAAAAAAAAAAAATTTTTTTTTTTGAGTTTTCGTTTTTTTCGGATAATCATTGAATGAATGAAAAAATCGTCATTGTCGCCATCTTGTATTTTTTTTTTTTTTCATTTTACGTAAGAGCAATAAAACGTTTTGTTAAAATTTTTTCTTAAAAGAAAAATTTTTATGTAAAAAAAATAAACGTTAAAAAAATTAAATAACCGGAACGAACGAAAAATGACATATTAAAAAAAAACAAAATGACGAAGCGTAGAATCACCATCGCCATCGTCACCACAACCACCACCTGGAGAAAAAAAATTCCATACGAATTATTAAACGATGATGAATGAAATTTTCGAAGTCTGAGACACAAAAAACAAATAATAATAATAATAATAATTAGAGTAATTTAATGTGTACGAAAAAAAAAAAAAGAGGTTGTAGTAATTATGAATGAAAGTCATAATGACACAATTCAATAACTACAAAAACTACAAATAACTACAAAAACTACAAATAACTACTAAAAAAAAAAATTTTAATTATCGAAAAAGTCAATTTTAACGTAATTGCTCTTAGAAAAATATCATTATTATTATTACTTTTTGCTCGTCGTGTTTTCCCCTTCCCCCCCCTCCGTCTCTTCATTCATCTCATTATTAACATTTAAAACAATTTTATTACGTAATTTTTTCTATGAAAACTATAATAAATAATCTTTTGAGAGTATCGACCGATGAGATGATTATTATTATTATTATTATTACGACAACGTGAAAAATTTTTTATTGATCGAAATATAATATATTAAAGATCATCATCATTATCATCATCATCATCATCATCATCTTGGTCACATGACGTAGAAATCTGTGACAATTTTTTTACGACTTAAGAAAATTACTGATGTGAAAAATTTTTTTTTTTTTTTTTTTTTCTGTTTATAATCTCCGCGCGAAAAAAAAAGTTTAGAATGATGACGATGGCGATGATGATGACGATGACGATGACGATGACAATGACGATAATAATAATAATAAATAAAATACTTACGCGTGAAAGGTAAGAGAAAAAAGAAGAAGAAGACATTTTGGTCCACGATTTCCATGTGGACGATTGCCTCGGGTTAATTCTCGGTTGGAGGGAATCAAATTTTTTTTAATATCATCATCATCATCATCATCACTTTCACCAATGTTCGTTCGGAGTTCGAGGACGTGATCTTTGACCCGAGACATCCGAAGACGTTTTGAAAAAAAAAACCGGTGACCAAACGTTTCTTGAGTAATTTTCGCGCATGAAAATTTTCTTTTTTTTCTTTTTTTTTGCGACATTAAACCAACACGTTCGAATTTTAAATTTCCGACAATTTTATTTATTATATTTATTAATTACACGTTTGTACGTGTTCGTTTTAATTAACATTTTTCATCTTCTTCTTTTTCATTTTCTTCATCGATAAATGATTTTGTAATTTATTTACGACTCCTGTAAAAAAAAAAAAATTGCAATAATAATATTAATTAATTCAGAGAAATTAAAATTAAAATGGCGGATGATTTATTTTTAAAAAAATTAAAAGAAGAGTTATATATAAATTTTTTTTAAAAATCAGGTTTCCTT
>NW_002987087.1:9054-14800 GCF_000006295.1 Pediculus humanus corporis
TACCGTTTTGATCTTTTATCGAAAAGAGAAAATTTTTTTTTTTTAAATAAAAATCCAAACTCGAATTTTGTTTGTACACGCATACAAACGCACATATACAGTTATTTTAAAGTCACCTATCATTATTATTTTTAATAATAATAATAATAATTAAAAAAAAATGGCCGAGGGGGTTTTTCTTTGTTTTTCTCTCACAATTCTTCGTCGTTCGACAATACAAAAAAATTATACAATCATAATACCTTATTTAGTAAAAAAAAAAAAAAAAAGTATAGGTAAAACGCGGATATACTCACGCACGCACACACGCACACGCACGCATCATTATTCAACTCGAAAATTTTAATATATATAAAAAAAAAATTATAATTTTATAACCTATTGTAAAAAAAATTTAACAAATTGAGGACGAGGTAAATTCATGTAAATATAATGATTATAAAAAAAAAAAAAAAACTAATTTTTTCGTTGATGAAATGTAATAAAAATAATAATAATAAATTTATTAATTTTCCGCCATATTATTAAAAATTTAAATAAAAAATTCAAAGACTATATTACACCGAAAACAGGTCAGAAATTTTAAAATTTTCAAGTTAAAAATACCAATTTGATTTTTTTTTGATAACAAATCAAATGTGTTTGTGTATGTGCAATTTACATTTGTCTAAAGTTTAAACAAGTAACATTTGATAATAAAAAAAGAAAAAGAAAAAGAAGGAAATTATTTATTTAATTAGAAACGCAAATGATTGTGTTAATTATTTCACGTTAAAAAATTTTTTTTAACGTGAACTCTTGCGATTTTTTTTTTTTTTTTATTGGCAATCAAATTTTATTACAAAATCATTACGAAAATCATCGTTATCATATAAACAACTCCAAGTTAAAACGCATAAATAAGTTAAATGTGATGACGTCATGTAGGTAACAAAAAAAAACATATAAAAATTATTAATTATTGTAATAGCGATAATAATACCTAGTTTTTTTTTAAAAAAAAAAAAAATTAATACGTATAATAATAATAATATTTTGCGGGTGATACAGATAAAAATAATAAAAAATTTACTGTAAAAATTACAAAAAAAAAAAATTCGAGTATTGATTGACTCAACAAATAAATTGATACCCTAATACCAATAATAAATCAATATTAATAATTAAATGGCAGAAATTGAGTAAAGAAAAGAAAGAACATAAAAAATATTTTGAAAAGATCATAGAAAAGATTTTAATTTTTGCATTTGAGAATTTAAAAACCCTGAAAACAAAAAAAATTAACGGGTAAAATAGTAGGAATAGAAAGAAAACTGTGATATGAGTTTTACTCTTTGCTTCTTACCTTAAAAGAAAAAACTCAATTAAGTTTAGTTTTATTTTTAAAACCGATTCCTGTGCATTCGATTACGTTAGTGTCATTATCATCAATTTTATCAATTTTAAATCTGGCTGAAGTTAATAATTCAGCGACGTAAATGGCTGTTTCCGTATGATTAGTTATCGGACCAACTTTAATCCTACTTTTACCATCGGCTAATGCCATGTAAAGAATCAACTGATCTTGAAGGTATTCATCTGCACATCGTCGACCTTTAATATTATCTAATAATATTTTAGCAGCTTCTTCTCCAACGTTTCTATCTCTATCTTCTTTTTTTTCTAAAAAAATTTAAGAATAACAATATTACTTTTAATTTAACATCTTGTGAACACACAATAAAAAAAATGCATGAAAATGATAACTCACTCAAAATGGAACTCCCTAAATAAATATTGGTTGTTGTTTTAGCGAATAAATTAATTCCACATCCATTACCGAATGCTTCTGAATCATTAAATTTTACAGGTTTGATTGAAATTTCTGTTTTTACATTTTTACTTAACAAATTTTGAGCTTCCTGAGCCATTTTTTTGGCTATCTAAAATAAAATTTTAAATATGCAATAAACCACAATGAAATAAATAAATAATTAAATCTATTTTTAAAAAATTTTACTTACAGAAAAGGGTAAAACTCCAGATACAAAAGCTTCTCCTTTAATGCTTTCCACTTCACCAAAATCCATCAAATCGATTGGAGATAAAGACATAACTGGTGATGCTGATATCGATATTACACCATTTCCTTGAATGAAACCTCTAAAATGGGGGGGGGAAAAAAAGTGAAAATTAATTTTTAAATGATTCGTAAGGGCAAAAATAAATTTAAAATCTGGAAAAATTTAAGAACACAAATTGAATATTTTCAGTGAAATAAATTTAGTGAACTCAAATTTTATTTTACAATCAGTGCTCATTAAATAAAAAATAAATGAAATCCATGCACTGTATTTGGCCAGAGAAAAATATTTTGCATAATAGTAGTATTAATTGAATTATTTGATAATTAATCATTACTCATTATAATTTTCGGTTAAAAACTTTTAAAAAGAAGTCAATGTGTGCATGAAATAAAATAACTAAAAGCCTTTTATAAATGATTTTTTTTATTTACCTTTTTACAATGTCGCAATTAAAATCTGCTCCAAATTTTTGAAGCATAGGTTTAAATACATTAATCGTGTAATCGATTGATGGAGCAAAATCAACATTTGTTCCTCCTTTTAATGTAATATAACTTTTATCAGATCCAAATAGGATACATGGTAGAGAAATTTGGAGTAATAATGTCACACTTCTAAAAAGTAAAAAACTTATAAATAAATTGATAAATTTATTCTTTAAAAAAAAAACCTTATAAACAGGTTCATACCCTCCTGTTTGAGTATCAGCAACAAACGTTCCACTTTTAATTCTTTTCGGTTCGAAAATAACATTCGTGGAACGTAACGTATCATTTTTAACTTCGGCGTCAGTTAATTCTTTGACTAATCTAAGACCGGTTAAATGTTGATACGATAAGCCACCACCTTTAGGTCTGTTCGCTCTTATATTAAAAACTTCCACTGGAAATTGACAAAGAGAACTTAAAGCAATTGACATTCTAAACGTTTGTCCACCCTAAAATGTCAAAAATTATTTAAAAAATTTTGTTACTTGTAACATCATAACAAAGAGAAAAAACTATAAAGTAATTATTAAGTAATTCTAACTTTAACAAGTCAGATGTAACAACACCTTAATCATTTTTTTTTGAAAACCGGCTATTATAAAATATTATTCTATTAAAAAAATGAGTATTTTTAGAATCTTACCCCACTCAGAATAGCCCCATCAACAAGTTTCGCCATTTTATCTGCTGGACCAAATAAAAAAGTTTAAACAATTAATATGTGCATCATTATAAAACAATATAAAGGTTAACGAATGCAATACAGATTATATTTTAAGTAAAATTAATTAAAAAACTAACAAATATATTATATTTAAATTAATTAAATAATGACATTTTAAGAAATAAAATCTGTATTGAAGAAAATCTCACGTCATTTAGTTAACAGAAACGGTTTTTTCAAGGGAAGGAATGCGTATAAAAGTTTTTCCTTTGAATATTATTTCGTAAAGATGGCTGCACTCGAAGAGAAAAATGGTGATGTCAACATGAATGAAGGTGAATTTATGCCTTTAGAACCCTCTTTGCAAAACGTTATTGATCAGACATCTTTAAGATGGATTTTTGTTGGAGGAAAAGGAGGGGTTGGAAAAACAACTTGCAGGTATTTTGAAAATTTTTTATTTGAAAAATTTCTTGTATTGCCTTAAATGCCTTGTTTACAATGGTTACCGTATAAACTTCGTGCAAAAAATCCCTCTTTTTTTGTAATTTAATATTAAAATCAAATTTTTTTTTTTTCAAAGAAATATATTAATTTAAAGTTATTAATGTTTACTCTCACGTCATCGTTTTTCAAACGCAAATTCATTTTTACATGCTCATAATTTTAAAAAAAGTCATCACTTATACAAAATAAATTTTACTAATTATTTAAAATTTTATTTTTGATCTAGATTAAAAAAAGAAATTTATTCGGATCTTTGTAAGAAAATGCAAAGAATAATTTTTTTTTAAAAGTAATTAATATTCAATTATGCTGACCTTTATGTGTATTGTTTCAGTTGCAGTTTGGCTGTTCAGCTTTCTAAAGTTCGAGATAGTGTATTAATTATTTCAACAGATCCTGCTCATAACATATCAGATGCCTTCGACCAAAAATTTTCAAAAATTCCTACAAAAGTGAATGGTTTTAATAATTTATATGCCATGGTAATATTTTTTTTTTTTTTAATTAATATATAAAAATTTTTTTTTCTAGAGGAAAATTAATTTAATGATTTTTTTTTTAAACAGGAAATTGACCCCAATGTAGGCTTTCATGATTTACCAGAAGAATACTTTGAAAATGAAAGTGAAGCCATGAAATTAAGTAAAGGGATTATGCAGGAAATTATAGGAGCTTTTCCTGGTATAGATGAAGCCATGAGTTATGCAGAAGTCATGAAACTTGTTAAAAGCATGAATTTTTCTGTGGTCGTTTTCGATACGGCTCCAACTGGTCACACACTAAGGTTGTTATCATTTCCACAAGTTGTCGAAAAAGGTTTAGGAAAATTACTTCGTTTAAAAATGAAAATAAATCCCTTTTTAAGTCAGGTTAGAAAACAAATTTATATATATAAAATACTTTGTTAAACATTAAAACAAAATTATTAACATGTATTTGAAATTTATTAAAGATGTCCGCTTTATTCGGTTTGACTGATTTTAATGCAGAGATATTTTCAACTAAAATGGAAGACATGTTAGCTGTCATACATCAAGTTAATGAGCAATTTAGGGACCCTGTGAGTATTTGATTATTCATTAAAAATTTCAAATTGAAGTTTTAATTAATTAAAACTAATATCAAAACCTAAAACATTTTTTTTTTAATTAGGATCAAACAACATTTGTTTGTGTGTGCATCGCTGAATTTTTATCATTATATGAAACAGAACGATTAGTTCAAGAATTAACCAAATGTGGCATTGACACACACAATATAATTGTTAACCAATTATTATTCCCATTGAAAAATGAAGAACCTTGTAGAATGTGTTCTGCCAGACATAAAGTTCAAAATAAATATTTAGATCAGGTAAAATTTTTTTCGAATACCTTTTTCGATTTTTTTTTTTTAAACGAAACATTTATAATAAATATTTTGTAATTTTTCAAATTACCTGTATTAATAATTTTCCAGATTGCTGATTTGTATGAAGATTTTCATGTTACAAAACTCCCATTGTTAGATAAAGAAGTCAGAGGTGCTGAACAGGTGAAATCATTTTCTGAAAATTTAGTAATACCATACAAAACAGAATGAAATTATTAAAAGTTATAAATTCCAGGGGAAAAAAAAAAATAAAAAAATGATATTCTTGCATAGGGCTTATTTATATATATATATATACACACACACACACATATATACACACACTTTTTTTTTCACTTTTATGTACCAATCTACAAAATTATTCTTTTATCAAAATTATTTATATCGAATTTTTTTTTTTACAAATAATTTTGAATTTGTCAATTAAACATATAAAAAATTTGTTCGATAAAATCTTTAAAAAAAATAAAATAAAAAATAAGAATTAACAATATATAAAAAACAATAATAACTAAACATATATATTTTTTTTTTTTTTTTTTTTTTTTTTATGGTGATGAGGATTATATTTGATAATTTTTTGTGAATTTTATTGTTTAATTAAAATCAAAAATAAAAAAAAAAAAAAAACATTTACAATATGATTCCAA